>NC_068423.1:4949967-5252432 GCF_023373465.1 Oncorhynchus keta
CCACCCTAGACCCACTTCAGTTTGGTTTGCATACCGCCCTAACAAGTTCACAGACGATGCAATCGCCATCCCACTGCCCTATCCCATCTAGACAAGATTAATACCTAAGTGAGAATATTGTTCATTGACTACAGCTCAGCATTCAACACCATAGTAACCTCCAAGCTCATCATCAAGCTGGAGGTCCTGGGCCTCAACTCCGCCCTGTGCAATTGGGTCCTGGACTTTCTGACGGGCCACCCCCAGGTGGTGAAGATAGGAAACAACGTCTCCACTTCGCTGACCTTTAACACTTGGACCCCACAAGGGTGCGTGCTCAGCCCCCTCCTGTACCCCTGTTCACCCATGACTGCGTGGTCATGCACACCTCCAACTCAATCATCAAGTTTGCAGACGACACAACAGTAGTGGGTTTGATTACCAACAACGACGAGACAGCCTACAGCGAGGAGGTGAGGGCATTTGGAGTGTTGTGTCAGGATAACAACCTCTCACTCAACATCAACAAAACGAAGGAGATGATGGTGGACTTCAGGAAACAGCAGAGGGAGCACCCCCCTATCCACATCGAAGGGACAGCAGTGGAGAAAGTGGAACGTTTTAAATTCCTCGGCGTACAAATCAATTAAAAATTACCATTCCGTTACCCACTATATCTCCCTGTCTGGTCACAAAAAATAAAGGGAAAGGGGTGTGAAAAACATCTCTATTCTGTTGGTGTGAATTATCTGCAAGTGTTCTGTGTTGACATATTCTAGCCACAGTCTGGTGACGATGTGGATTACTCTCATGTTTTATCCTCTAACAACTAACTGTGCTAAGGTAACATGTTCTTCTCATGCTTTACGTTTTTTTTTTTACATTTATAAGTAACTGTAAAACAGGGATGTTTGTTTTTTGAGCAGGGATGGTATATACTGTAGAAAGTGATATACTGTTCATGTCTCCTTGCCAGGAGAGGGCAGAATCTCCCTATGGAATACTTACTGGGTTTCATGCATATTCCCGAGTTGCCTGTGAACTAGCCTCAATGTATGACATGAAAGGCTATTTTGACCCCACGGGGTGAGATCTTGCGTGGAGTCCCAGATCGAGGGAGATTATCAGTGGTCTTGTATGTCTTCCATTTCCTAATCATTGCAGATATGGCTTATTAACCTATACGGTCCAAATAATGATGATCCAAGCTTCTTTGAATATATATATATAAGAATGTATCAACTCTACAAGCAACACTAGACTCTATTATTATGGTGGGAGATTTGAATACGGTCTTAAATACCTCTATGGACCGTAAAGGAAATCACACTACAATCTATCACTCTATCACTCTATCACACAAATCCTGAATGTCATGGATATATTGGAATTAGTGTATATATGGAGGCTTAAATACCCTGACCTAGTGAGATATACATGGCGGAGTCTTAATCAAGCTAGTCGTCTTGATTACTTTCTTATGCCGTTCTCTCTGGCACCAAAAGTGAAAAAAGTGATAGGGGACAAAATGTGGTCGGATCATCACATAATTGGCATATATATTACTCTTACAGAATATCCACGTGGGCGAGGATATTGGACATGTCATGAAAGCTTACTAGATGATAAATTGTTTTATAACTAGGACAGAATAATTTATAACTGACTTTTTCAGACATAACATACAGTTGAAGTCAGAAGTTTACATACACTTAGGTTGGAGTCATTAAAACTTGTGCATGACACAAGTACATTTTCCAACAATTGTTTACAGGCAGATTATTTAACTTATTTAACTTATAATATAACTTATAATTCACTGTGGGTCAGAAGTTTACATACACTAAGTTGACTGCCTTTAAACAACTGGAAAATTCCAGAAAATGATGTCATGGCTTTATAAGCTTCTGATAGGCTAATTGAGATCATTTGAGTCAATTGGAGGTGTACCTGTGGATGTATTTCAAGGCCTACCTTCAAACTCTGTGTCTTTTTGCTTGACATCATGGGAAAATCAAAAGAAGTCAGCCAAGACCTCAGAAAAAAATTGCAGACCTCCACAAGTCTGGTTCATCCTTGGGAGCAATTTCCAAATGCCTGAAGGTACCACATTCATCTGTACAAACAATAGTACGTAAGTATAAACACCATGGGACCACGCAGCCGTCATACCGCTCAGGAAGGAGACGTGTTCTGTCTCCTAGAGATGAATGTACTTCGGTGCGAAAAGTGCAAATCAATCCCAGAACAATAGCGAAGGGCCGTGTGAAGATGCTGGAGGAAACAGGTAGAAAAGTATCTATATCCACAGTAAAACGAGTCATATATCGACATAACCTGAAAGGCCGCTCAGCAAGGATGAAGCCACTGCTCCAAAACCACCATAAAAAAGCCAGACTACGGTTTGCAACTGCCAATGGGGTCAAAGATTGTACTTTTTGGAGAAATGTCCTCTGGTCTGATGAAACAAAAATTTAACTGCGTGGCCATAATGACCATAGTTATGTTTGGAGGAAAAAGGGGGAAGACTTGCAAGCCAAAGAGCACCATCCCAACCGTGAAGCACAGGGGTGGCAGCATTATGTTGTGGGGTTGCTTTGCTGCAGGAGGGACTGGTGCACTTCGCAAAATATATGGCATCATAAGGAAGAACATTTTGTGGATATATTGAAGCAGCATCTCAAAACATCAGTCAGGAAGTTAAAGCTTGGTCGCAAATGGGTCTTCCAAATGAACAATGACCCCAAGCATACTTCCAAAGTTGTGGCAAAATGGCTTAAGGACAACAAAGTCAAGGTATTGGAGTGGCCATCACAAAACCCTGACCTCAATCCTATAGAAAATGTTATTTTGGGCAGAACTGAAAAAGCGTGTGCGAGCAAGGTAGCCTACAAACCTGACTCAGTTACACCAGCTCTGTCAGGTGGAAGGGGCCAAAATTCATCCAACTTATTGTGGGAAGCTTGTGGAAGGCAACTCTCACCGTTTGACCCAAGTTAAACAATTTAAAGGCAATGTTACCAAATACTAATTGAGTGTATGTAAACTTCTGACCCACTGAGAATGCGATGAAAGAAATAAAAGCTGAAATAAATAATTCTCTCTACTATTATTCTGACATTTCACATTCTTAAAATAAAGTGGTGATCCTAACTGACCTAAGACAGGACATTTATACTAGGATTGAATGTCAAGAATTGTGAAAAACTGAGTTTAAATGTATTTGGCTCAGGTGTATGTAAACGTTTGACTTCAACTTGACGTTTGATCCCCTTATTGTATGGTACACTTTTAAATGTGCCTTTAGAGGCCATGCAGTTCAGTACTCATCTATAAAACAAAAGCAATTTAGATCAGAAGAGTCCATATGAACAAAATAAATTGAAGAACTAACAGTACAGTTATAAAGTAATAAAAACTGTACCATGGAGGCACAGAATAAGTTAGAGAAAAACATAAAGAAATGGAGGAACTTCTTCAAGGAACATCCAGTGTAATCTATTATAAAAATAAAGCGAACTGAATGGAATATTGGGAAACATGCACCAAATTATTTTTCAATCTTCAATATAGAAATACTACTAATGTTTTTTTTAAAATTGAAACTGAAAGAGGAAGTAAAGTACATTAAGAATTTGTTTTCATTTCAGTCTCCTCCATCTCCACTAACCGAAGCTAATTGTATGGATTATTTTTCTAATAATAATGTAAAATTAACATCTGTACAGATGTGATGGCCAAATTACAGAGGAGGCACTTCTTGATGCAATTAAAGCCTTTAAGGATGGGAAAACTCCAGGGCTGGATGGCATACCAGAGGAAGTATACCAAAGCTTTTTTGATATACTCAGAGGACCATTATTAGCATGTTTTAACCACTGAGTGTATGTAAAATGTATATAGGTTGAGACATTTTGTGAAATAGCATAGTTACAAATAGAAATCAAACTGGATGGACATCAGAAATCGAGGAATGAATATAAACAAACAAAATATAACTATTGTAAAATAGATTGTGTCTGTAAAATGTGTATAATATGTATAAACTGAAGGTAGAAACCTAAGTGTTATTGTTTATTAGTTTACTCCAATTGGGGGAAAGGTGGTAGGGTTTGCAGGAATAATAAAGGTATATTTGAAAAAAAAACTATATATCTATGTGGGTATGTGTATGTATGTATATATGTGTATATGTATGAATGTTTATGTATGCATATGTATATGTATGGGCATGTACGTGTATGTATATGGATATATATATATTTACCCAAAAAAGATATGGGGGATTGGAAATTATGCAGACAATTACAACAATCTTTCCTCAATATTAAGCTGATCCACCCCTATTAAGAAAAAAGAAACATGTTCACTCCCTGTACTTACTTCACGTCTCCCAGTGTCTGTCCCCACAACAAATGCTTACATCATTTTAATTATCACAGCATCATCTCCCATAGTAACCTGTCAGGATTTGCCCAGGGTTGTTCCGGTTTTGGCCACTAGATGCCCCCATTGTGCTTTTTCACCCTTTTGTTTTCCCTTGTTCCCAGTTATTATTTGCACCTGTGCCTCGTTTCCCTTGATTGTATTTAAACCCTTAGTTTTCCCTCAGTTCTTTGCTCTGTGTTTGAATGTTAGCACCCAGCCCCAGTGATGCTGTGAACATTTGTTGCGCCAGTTGGACTCACTTGTGGTACTCTGTTTTTGTTCATTTATTTTTGATTATCTTTTGAGGCTTTTTTCTGCTGTACCTACCACCTTGTGGATTTACCTTTTTGACTTGGAGGATTACCTTTGTTCTCTTGGAGTTACTATTGACGTTGTGGACTTATATTTTTGCCTGAAGAACTTTCCTTTTTACTTTATTAAAACACCGTTTCAAGTACTGCTGTGTCTGCCTCATCTACTGAGTTCTGCTGACTATTCGTGGCTCAGTTTGCTAAGTGACTGTTTCTCACACTGGAGACCCGGGTTCGTAACCAGATCCTGACAGTAACCGTGCCATTACAAACATAAAAACAGACCTCTATACTACACATCGTGGAATATAAAGTGGCATGTAAGAAGAAATGAAAACCCTCCTGCAGTTGAGAGGCTTAAAGTATTTTAATATAAATGGTTATATAATGGTAATGTATTAGAAATTGGGCATTATAGAGTGTGTGTTGAGGTGTTTTCAGTGAAGTAGACCAAATTTTATTGGATGTCAGGCTTATAAGACTTGTGACCTTTGTTTTTGTGCAGTAGGTGTGAGGCTATATTGAAAAGGCGATACAATACAATAAAATACAGTATGACCACTGATACAGTACAGTATGCTGCCAATATATCAGCAATAAATCAATAATGTTTTGTTTCCTGCACTGTGTTGGTGTCAATGATCCTACAGCTTCAAGCTGTTTGCACTTTATGTTTCTAATGAAGGAAATGATTTATAATGGTTTTAATTTATACTCTGATGTTTGAGATTATTAATCAAGGCACAGCAGGCACAAAGACAATGAACTAACACAGTCTGCCATCTTGTTTTATCATAGGGAAGTACAATTGTTGCAATAAGCACATAAGGCATTTCTAAGTTATATTCGTCAAGAATCAATGGGTATATCAATATCCAATTTGTAAGTCGCTCTGGATAAGAGCGTCTGCTAAATGACTTAAATGTAAATGTAAATGTAAATCACTTATTGAAATGCTAATTGAACAGCATGTCAAATGACAGAATGTGGCTTTAATCACTAGAGGGCAGCAAAAGCCCATTAGTCACTGCGAGTGTGTTTTGTCTCCGCTCATTCTGAGGTAAAATTTCCCCTAGGTACAGATCTAAGATCAGCTTTCCCTCCCGTAGTACTAACCTGAACCATTAGTGGGGGAAAATGCAAAAATGACCCAAGATCAGTGTCTAGAGTTAACTTCACCCCACTCCAGGGTGTTCGCCTTCACTCACCACCTCTTTGTGCACTTTGTATGTGACGTTTATCAAATGTTTAGCTGAGGTCAAATGAGGTTCCATTGCCTACTCATAGAGTTATTCTTTGCATAGTCTGAAACCTCTAAACGTGTTTCTATTTATCGCCATTCAGCCAAAGGTAACGACATGCCAGGACTTTCTCTCTTTGTCCTGGAATAGATTACCCTCTATTGAACGTTCTCTTAAAGAGCATTGAAAGGGAACAGTTTCAGTTGCTCTATTGAGCATTGACAATGGTCAGACCAATGGGGACATGATTAAACCAAAGGTGAGTTCACAACAGTTCACCTGACACGACTGAATCAAAACATTATGCTGTTACGTTGTGTGAATTCACGTTTTACATTTAAGCCGTATTTCTTGATAACCAAATCTGAAAATATTGATGTTAATTACTGTTCTACTGCCAAAATGATTAGCTACGTTATAAATATGATCCGTGTCAGACTTTCGCAGGGCAATTCAGAAAAACAGTGACATGTCGGAGAGCATAGAAAGGAGTCAGGAGTGTATTGAGGCGCATGTGCGCCAGCGAATGTGTTTTACAACAACAAAACTTAGGCTCATTCTGTTCAGAACAACCCTGGGTATGACGCCATGTCATCTCGTAACTGTACATCAAAGATAGTGATCATAATCATTGCCTCTGTACATGACGAGTTTTATGATTAGGAAATGTGCACTTTTGGCTTTCTTGCATGACATCAAAGCGGTAATTAAATATAATCCTGAACGTCTAATATTTTTTTCAAAATACATCGATTAATCTTTAATTTATTGCATTTCTCTCACTCAGTCAACAAAAAAATGGGCAGAAATATCCCTATTACCGGGATGGGGGCAACTTCTTGTTGCGCTCGGGATTTAAGTTCAGAATGCCTGTCACCAAAACCCATACAGTGCTGTGAGGCCAGAGCTCTAACTGCATGTATAGGATGTTACTGTACAGCCACTACGGCCCAATTTAGGCAATTATAAGTGCCCAGATCTGCCATTTTCAACCAGTGTACGGGTATGAGTGTCAAGGGCTACCAAATATATTTATGATTGTGGAGCTGTTAACAAGTGACAACCTAATTTTCAGATTCTAGAATAGAATATACAGAATAGAATATCCAGAAAATGTACAGTTGAAGTCGGAAGTTTACATACACGTTAGCCAAATACATTTAAACTCAGTTTTTCACAATTCCAGACATTTAATCCCAGTAAAAAGTTTCCTGTCTTAGGTCAGTTAGGACCACCACTTTAATTTAAGAATGTTGAAATGTCAGAATAATAGTATAGAGAATGATTTATTTCAGCTTTTATTTATTTCATCACATTCCCAGTGGGTCAGAAGTTTACATACACTCAATTAGTATTTGGTAACATTGCCTTTAAATTGTTTAACTTGGGTCAAGTGTTTCGGGGAGCCTTCCACAAGCTTCCCACAATAAATTGGGTGAATTTTGGCCCATTCCTCCTGACAGAGCTGGTGTAACTGAGTTAGGTTTGTAGGCCTCCTTGCTCGCACACAACTTTGTTGTCCTTAAGCCTTTTTGCCACAACTTTGGAAGTATGCTTGGGGTCATTGTCCATTTGGAAGACCCATTTGCAACCAAGATTTAACTTCCTGACTGATGCATTGAAATGTTACTTTAATATATCCACATAATTTTCCTACCTCATGATGCCATCTATTTTGTGAAGTGCACCAGCAAAGCACCCCCACAACATGATGCTGCCACCCCCGTGCTTCACGGTTGCTTCACGGTTGCTTCACGGTTGCTTCACGGTTGGGATGGTGTTCTTTGGCTTGCAAGCCTGCCCCTTTACTCCAAACATAACGATTGTCTTTATGGCCAAGCAGTTCTATTTTTGTTTCATCAGACCAGAGGACATTTCTCCAAAAAGTACAATCTTTGTCCCCATTGGCAGTTGCAAACCGTAGTCTGGCTTTTTTATGGTGGTTTTGGAGCAGTGGCTTCATCCTTGCTGAGCGGCCTTTCAGGTTATGTCGATATATGACTCGTTTTACTGTGGATATAGATACTTTTCTACCTGTTTCCTCCAGCATCTTCACAAGGTTCTTTGCTGTTGTTCTGGGATTGATTTGCACTTTTTGCACCAAAGTACTTTCATCTCTAGGAGACAGAACACGTCTCCTTCCTGAGCGGTATGACGGCTGCGTGGTCCCATGGTGTTTATACTTACGTACTATTGATTGTACAGATGAACATGGTACTTACAGGCATTTGGAAATTGCTCCCAAGGATGAACCAGACTTGTGGAGGTCTACAATGTTTTTTTCTGAGATCTTTCGAGAGATCTTTTGAGTTTCCCATGATGTTCAAGCAAAGAGGCACTGAGTTTGAAGGTACATCCACATGTACACCTCCAATTGACTCAAAGGATGTCAATTAGCCTATCAGAAGCTTCTAAAGCCATGACATAATTTACTGGAATTTTCCAAGCTGTTTAAAGGCACAGTCAACTTGTGGCACATGTAAGGCACATGCAAACTTCTGACCCAATGGAATTGTGATACAGTGAATTTTAAGTGAAATAATCTGTCTGTAAACAATTGTTGGAAAAATGACTTGTGTCATGCACAAATTAGGTGTCCTAACCGACTTGCCAAAACTATAGTTTGTTTAACAAGACAGTAGTGGAGTGGTTGAAAAACGAGTTTTAATGACCACAACCTAAGTGTATGTCAACTTCCGATTTCAACTGCATATGTGTCTTATGGAGGGAGGAGTTGGGTTAAAAGCGGAAGTCAAATTTCTGTTGGACCGTGTGTGCAATTGAACAATCAAATGATCATATGAGCTAACATAAATGCTATTGTAGCGTCTGTCAACAGACTGTGGGATGTGACGACTAACAAGGAATTTTGTTCCCCTGCCCTGATTTTTCGTCATTGATCAATTGGACAAATTACAATTTCGCAAGTGGTCGCATCTTTTGAATTTTGGAAGACGAGGGGACATTTGGTCCATATATTTGCCTCAAACCTGCAGATAGTGTGGGTGAGCTACCACCCTGTATCCACTCCTCGTTCTAGTATCTTTGATACTATACAGACTATCAGTAACATTTCAACTAACTTTCTACTAACCCTATCCCTTATCCTAACACTAAACCTAAGCCTTACCCTAACTCTAGCCCTAACTCTTAATTAGGCTAACCCTATCCCTTATCCTAACACTAAACCTAAGCCTTACCCTAACTCTAGCCCTAACTCTTAATTAGGCTAACCCTAACCTTAGCAAGCAGTTGCTTATCAACAGATAGTTTGTTGATTGTACGACCATCTGAAGAGCATCTACAGATGGACTATCCAAATAAAGTGTCACTATCTTTTTCTAACACATCTCCCCCAGACCTTAATCTGACACAATTATGGAGCTTTAGTTTGGGGTTTCCGGGATGAATGCAAAACTGACCCAAGATCAACAATCTAGGTTGCAACTTCTCCCTACACCTGACAAAACCACCATCCTAAAGCATTTATCTAGTTTCCATATGGAAGTTGAGAGACTGACAAAAGTTGTGGGGTTGAATTTCCCAACTTTTCTTGAAGCTTCCTTTGTTGCTAGGTCCAGGAAGTGGGAGACAATACTGATATCCCTAGTGTTTCTTTGGTGAAGGTGAAGTTAATCATTCAGTGTTCGTGGACGTGTCCCTCGCGGTGTTAAGGTGAGACTCTAGACATAACCGTTGTTATCGCACACCCATAACATGTGATTTGTCATCTATGTTACGCTACAAAGGCTTCAAATAAAGAAAAGGTGTCAAATGCCTCTTGTGTATAGGGTCATCTAGTTTAGAAACCATAGTTTCAGCATAGGTTGTATTATACTCCCTGGTGCAAGAACAATTAAGACAACAAATCCCCTTTCTACGTCCATGTATCCTATTTGGATAGGTTTCTGTAGCTGATCAACATATAGTATCTGTGTGATGTATCTGTGTGATGTCATACTGTGTGATGTCATACTGTGTGATACGATTACTTTGCTTTGGTCTCATGGTCAAAACAATCATTTCATGGTCCCACATCTGTTAGTGCTCTTGCCAACTCCATGCTGTCATTGTCAAGTCAATCAATTGTAGCTACAGTAAGTGTGTTATTATTGGGTTGACAAAAGCTAGGTAGTGGCCCTCATAAATGTTAGTTGTAATATTCTTATTTATGTGCCATTTAGCAGATGCTTTCATCCAAAGCAAATGACATTAGTGCGCGCATACATGCTTGTATGGGTGGCCACAATGGGAATCAAACCCACTATCACGGCATTGCAAGCACCATAGCCTGCAAACTGAGCCTCACAGGACCACCATTGTTTCCAAATGTGTATTTATCTATTTGTGGATTTGTTTTGAATTGTGGTGGGGTGCTTTATGACAGATATAATACCCAAGTTAGTACAAGGGTTTACTTAGATCTTCTATGACATCACCGTGAGCCAGATCTGTACTGATGCACATTGTCACCCAGAATTTGATTGTGATGTCATGATTCAATAACACAATGTAACACCCTAGTCCTTGGCACACTTCTCAAATTTCAATCAAACGGTTCATATGTCTCTCTGAAAATATGGATATGTTTGCTCATTCTTTCGTTGTGCAGTTCCTGACACTCAATTTGGGCTTCCTTGTCCGTCGTGCTCTCTCGGACGACATGGACAAAGGCCCCGGGACCACCAGCTATTGGTAACCTACAGGTGTTTATCTCCTCCCTGGTGCTGGTGATCCCTCTGACCCAGCTAGTCTATTATGTGCATACCTCATGGCCCATACTGCCCCCTTCAGGAGAGGTTCTGGAGGTTGCTCTGCTCTGAGCTCCGCTTCTGGACCAGCCTCTGCCCAGTGCTGCCGAAGCCTGTGGTGGCAGATCCAGGCACCACAGATATCAATGCCAGTTCCAGGGACCCATATCTGGTCCTTAACCCAGGAGAAGTAAACACCGTGGCTGTTTCTGAAAGTGCATACTCGTGTGCTCCGATCATGCAAATTGGAGCACAAGTGTATGAGTCCAACCGGTCTGTCAGGTCCTCGCGCTTCAGCCGTCGATAGGATCCACGCACAACTACTGAGCACAACTAATGACCACAGCTTCTGACTGCAAGTACTGACCACAACCAACTACTTACAACAACCAGCTATTGCTCACAAAACTACTGACCAACACAACTACTGACCACAATCACACAACCACTAAACACAACCACTGACTACAGCTACTGACCACAATCACACAACTACTGACCCAAATGACTGACCACAACTACTGAACACAACTGGGGAACACAACTACTCCCGCAACAACAGATCTACTGGACACACCTACTGACCACAATATAACTAACCACTGCTATTGAATACAAGTACTGACCGAAACCACACTATTACTGACCACAATTACTGACCACAGCTACTAACCACAACCACATAACTACTACCACAATTATTGACCACAGCCATACAACTACTGACCACAAAAACTACTAACCACACATCTGCTGACTACAACTACTGAGCACTTAACTACTGACCAACACGACTGACCACAACCATGCAACTACTGACAAATACACAACTACTGACACCACAACCAGTGACCACAACTACTGACATAACACCTGACCACATACACCTAAATACTGACCACAAAACAACTAACCAAAACTATTGACCACAAAAAGCACTGACTTATATATATTATATATTTAAATGAATGATTACTATTAACCAAAATCGCACAACTACTTACATCTATTGACCACAAATACAACTGATCACAACTAATGACAACACAACTACTGACCACATGCACACAACTGACAACAACAGACGACTGTCTACAAAACTACAGACCAACACAACTACTGACTACAACCACATATCTACTAACCACAACCTCTGACCAAAAGGGCTGACCACAAAAACGGACAACCCAGAGAACAATAATGAGTCGTTAGGACATCCCCGGGATGTCATGAAATGGTCGCCTAAAGTCATCAGGATATTGTGTACGGGTCCCCTGGAGGTTTGTCTCCTAAACGTCCCCTGAACGTTCTTGGGACGTTGTGTCATTGCCCCCTGTATCATGTAAACATCTTCCCAGCGTGAAATAGTTCCCAATCGTTCTGATTGTGTTGTGATTGTGACGTCATGTAAACTTCCTCACAGCGTGAAAATGTTCCCAGTTCAATAACCCTCGTCTCTTTGGGGATGGCTGAGCTCGTGCGGATGTGCATTGATAAATCTAACTGAACTGTTAACAGGCATTACCCTTGGAATATGGGTAATATGGGTGGGTCCCTGCTATCAATCAATCAGCATCCAGGTTCCAAACAACTTGTTTTATAACTTTGCTATTATAAATGACATTGAAAGAGTGTTTGCGTTTGTTGTATCTAACGTACTATGTTTTCACATTCTCTAAGGTTGAGTGCAGTGTGTCAACTATATGATAACATGTAAACGCGGGCCCCTGTGATGCATCCTATCGAAGTTAGACGGGCATGGTCTAGCCTGGGCATTGATCTCATAGGCCCTTTTGAAAAGAGAACCACGGCTGGAAACCAGTATGCCCTAACCTAACCACCTCTTCAGCAAATGGGTAATTGCTGAACCCTTGAAGGGCTAATCTTTTCAATGGTCACCAACATAATTCTTGATTTGGGACTTTCGGACAGCATCACTGACCGGGGAGTGTGGTATATTAACCCTTTACACTCGTGGGAATTGACCTATATGGATAGGGATAAATTGAAAGGTTTCTTACAGAAGAAATATGAAAATCCATAACCATGGTAGCAATTGAAAGAGGACAGTTTGTAGATTATGGGGAAATTATTAGACCAAATGTGAGGACACAACAATAGCAGAAGCAGAAATATTAAGGAAATCTGAAAATACTCTGAATACAATCAGTAACAAAAGAATGTTCCTGGAAAATATGGGGTAGGTGCAACATAATATACAACAGAATTACAAGGGTTAGAGTGAGAGAACTAACTGCTTTCTCCAAGTGGCCACACCTCTACAAAGTGTGCACGGTTGCTAAGTCATTTCAATACACTTTTATGACTCAAAGAAGAGTCTTCAACTATAAGGTTGTTGTTGTTTTTTGCTCTCCTAGCTGTGCCGTTGAGGAACTAGAGCAATCACACCTGTAGTTGTTTTTGTTTGGAACACAACTCTGCGTCCTCGCCAATACACAATTACTGTTGTTGTTTACGCTGTTGAGAAACGGTCCATTATAAATCACAATCTGGGTCAGGTGGGCATCATTTGAAAGCTTGTTTTATTATCAACATGACTAATGAAGTTATAAAATATGATGTTCGTGTTAGGCTTTCACAATGCAATTCAGGGTAGCAGATCGTCATTTTGGTGCGCATAGAAAGGAGTCTTTATGAGTGCATTCAGGTGTGTTCCACTGTGGATTTTCTTCCCAACAGACAAATAGGCTCATTATGTTCAGAATAATCCAGAGTATGGCGCCATGTCATCTTGTAACTGTACATACAACAGAGTGATCATACATGTTGACACTGTGTATGACATAAGTTTTATGATGTAGAAATGTGCACATTTAGACTCGTGGGTGTTTTTGTTTGCTTGCATGACATCAAAGTGGTATTTATTGTAATCCTCAACGTCTCACCTTTCGAAATACATCGTCCTCTTAAATTTACAGCATTTCCCTCTCGGACTACAAAACATTTTTCAAAAGTTGTCGGGTACGAATGTCAAGGGCTATATTACAAAATCTTATTTTTTTTTTTGCAGCAATGGCTTCAGGAACGTTTGGGATTTGAGTGAATGGACCGTCGTGTACTCATCACAATGGCGCCAGGCTCAGACGGATTCTGACAACTGGAGTTTTTGTTTGCTCTGTAAGTCGTTGCCTCACTTAAATACGCAACATGTGTGTTCCAGGTTCTCAACCAAGATGCTCAACTCAATCATATTGTTGCTTACGTATTACAGATGGCAGAAGTCGAGGTTCACGGCCTTGTGGCGGAGACACGGGAACTCGATGAGTGTGCCGCTTCTCCCGCAGAGTATGTGGTTCCGAAGATGACATCATTTTGCAATTGGAATAGAACGTTTGATCAATAAAAAAAATGACTTTATTTCTTGGAATTGCTCTCCACCACCACCTCGGAGTTCATGCCCTCACTGACAAGACAGAGGTCATTTTCTTGTCTGAAGAAATGATGATTGTCTTGATGTGTCTCTCAACGACAATTTGCTTACAATTCACAAGACTAACAGTACCCTTCCACTTAACTATACCCGAGAGCTTTCCGACGGATGTGCTTCGTGTTTAATTGTAATCATCCTCAGTGTCGTTAGGTAGGCTCAACCTAAAATGTATCGTTACTGTATCATATCGAAGCCCCTGTATCTAGATATGTATCAAATCATCTTGAAAGGGAAAGATGCACATCCCTATTAACATGTATGCTTTTTATTTTGTATGCATGCAATGCCACCATCATATTGTAACACCAGCACACCGTTCTTACAATATGTCTCGCTCAGCATGTCAAGTAAATCTCATCAATGTGTTATACAGTGGCAAGAAAAAGTATGTGAACCCTTTTGGAATGACCTCGATTTCTGCATAAATTGGTCATCAAATTTGATCTGATCGTCATCTAAGTCACAACAATAGACAAACAATAGTGTGCTTAAACTAATAACACACAAATGATTGTATTTTTCTTGTCTATATTTAAACATTCACAGTGTAGGTTGGAAAAAGTAGGTGAACCCCTAGGCTAATGACTTCTCCAAAAGCTAATTGGAGTCAGGAGTCAGCTAACCTGGAATCCAATCAATGAGACGAAATTAGAGATGTTGGTTAGAGCTGCCTTGCCCTATAAAAAACACTTGCAAAATGAGAGTTTGCTATTTTCAAGAAGCATTGCCTGATGTGAACCATGCCTCAAAACATAAGAGATCTCAGCTGGAAAGGGTTACAAAAGTATTTCTAAAAGCCTTGATGTCCATCAGTCCACAGTAAGACAAATGGTCTATAAATGGAGAAAGTTCAGCACTTTTGCTAAAAAAAAGGCACAGCACACCAACATCAAAACCTCATCCCAACTGTAAAGTATGGTGGAGGGAGCATCATGGTTTGGGGCTGCTTTGCTGCCTCAGGGACTGGACATCTTGCTATCATCGACGGAAAAATGATTTCCCAAGTTTATCAAGACATTTTTGCAGAAGAATGTCCGCCAATTGAAGCTCAAAAGAAGTTGGGTGATGCAACAGGACAACGACCCAAAACACAAAGTGAATCAACAACAGAAGAAAATATGCCTTCTGGAGTGACCCAGTCAGAGTCCTGACCTCAACCTGATTGAGATGCTGTGGCATGACCTCAAGAGAGCAGTTCACACCAGACTTCCCAAGAATATTGCTGAACGGAAACAGTTTTGTAAAGAGGAATGGTCCAAAATTCCTCCTGACCGTTGTGCAGGTCTGATCCGTAACTACAGAAAACGTTTGGTTGAGGTTATTGCTGCCAAGGAGGGTCAACCAGTTATTCAATCCAATGGTTCACACACTTTTCCCACCCTGTACTCTGAATCTTTACACTGTGTGTTCAATAAAGACATGAAAATGTACAATTGTTTGCATGTAATTAGAAGACTGTGTTTGTTTATTGTTGTGACCTAGATTAAGATCTGATCAAATTTTATGACCAATTTATGCAGAAATCCAGGTATTTCCAAAGGGTTCACATACTTTTTCTTGCCACTGTAGTTGCACACAGGATTTCTTAACTGTTTTATCTTAAATAGCCTATTTCTTATTGTCCTTTTAATGTTTATAGGTCTGCTTCTTGTTACTTTGTTAGCACTTACTCTTACCTCATAGTAGCCTGTGACTTTGTTTACTTATATAATAAAGTCAGACACGCGCTGTATAGGGTAATCATTTAACGCACGTGTCAAACTCATTCCATGCAGGGCTAAGTGTCTGCGTGTTGTAGGCCTAACCCCTTGCCGAGCATCTGAGTTTTTTTCCTTTTAATTAAGACCTAGACAACCAGGTGAGGGGGGTTATTTACTAATTAGTGACCTTAATTCAACAATCAAGTACAAGGGCGGAGTGAAAACCCACAGACACTCGGCCCTCCGCGGAATGAGCTTGACACGTGCACGGAGGCCCTCCATGGTATGAGTTTGACACCCCTGATTTAATGAAAATAAACTACATTTCACCACCTTTTTCAGGGAGGGTTGAGGAACCCACATAGGCTGTGTTTACACAGGCAGCCCATTTCTGTCTCGCCCAATTGTTTATGCCAATAGTTCAGAATTGTGCTGCCTGTGTAAAGACAGCCATAGTTCATTCTATTACCCTAAATGGTTGGAAGTATACAGAAATGTATGACTTTGTTTTTGTTGGTATCTAATAATTTGATTTGCTTTTTAAAGTGTCACACTTCCTATAAGATAGCAGATGGCAGAGACGTGACTTGTTTATGCTGGTTTTACATGCTTTTGGTCTGATATCTGTTACTTCTCTGTTGGATAGCATGTAAATGTCTCTTCCCCTTATACCATGGAATAAATTCTGTTCACTCAAATATTTCACTGTCAATTTCTGTTATCAACCTACTAATTAAGCCATAAGGCCATATTGCCATAAATTACATCAAGGACTTGCTTTCTCCTCGGTAATATTCTGGCGACAAACTTGGAAGACACACTCGCAACACAGTCTTCAATTCCACATTACGACATTAGAGGCCACTCAAGTGACAAATGACAGCAAAAACAGATTATTTTGGCGAACTTGCAGTACCATGGGTTATTTATATAAGTTTTGGGTGGTAGTGTTGATATTTCATGGTAAAACCAAATCAACTATTACTGCCATTTACTTTCCACTCAAGGATTGCTCCAGCAGAGGCTACCGTGGTACTGTTGGCTTTGGGTAATGTGAGAGGCGGTGGGTAAAGTTATAGTCTAGCTAGTTGTGCTAGCTACTGCAGCCTGTCATGTTATGCCCGGAATGGCAGATATCTAGCTATATGCATTTGGATATCAATCAAACATATTAAGACTGTTTCAAGGACAGCTTTTTTCCATCTACGTAACATTGCAAAAATCGGACATTTTCTGTCCAAAAATGATGCAGTTAAATTCATTCCCTACACTGGTTTCCTGTTAAGGCAAGGGCTGATTTCAAGGTTTCACTGCTAATCTACAAAGCATTACATGGGCTTGAATTACCTATCTTTCTGATTTGGTCCTGCCGTACATACCTACACGTACGCTACGGTCACAAGACGCAGGCCTCCTAATTGTTCTTAGAATTTCTAAGCAAGCAGCTGGAGGCAGGGCCTTCTCCTATAGAGCTAAATTTTTATGGAATGGTCTGCCTACCCATGTGAGAGTCGCAGACTCGGTCTCAACTTTTAAGTCTTTATTGAAGACTCATCTCTTCAGTAGGTCCTATGATTGTGTGTAGTTTGGCCCAGTAGTAAAAAGGTGAACGGACAGGCACTGGAGCAACAAACCGCCCTTGCTGTCTCTGCCTGGCCGGTTCCTCTCTCTCCACTGGGATTCTCTGCCTCTAACCCTATTACAGGGGCTGAGTCACTGGCTTACTGGTGCTCTTCCATGCCGTCCCTAGGAGGGGTGCGTCACTTGAGTGGGTTGAGTCACTGACGTGGTCTTCCTGTCTGGGTTGGCGCCCCCCCTTGGCTTGTGCTGTGGCGGAGATCTTTGTGGCCTATACTCGGCCTTGTCTCAGGATGGTAAGTTGGTGGTTGAAGATATCCTTCTAGTGGTGTGGTGGCTGTGCTTATATCCTGCCTGTTTGGCCCTGTCCGGGGGTATCATTGGATGGGGCCACAATGTCTCCTGACCCCTCCTGTCTCAGCCTCCAGTATTTATGCTGCAGTAGTTTATGTGTCGGGGGGCTAGGGTGAGTCTGTTATATCTGGAGTATTTCTCCTTTCTTATCTGGTGTCCTGTGTGAATTTAAGTATGCTCTCTCTAATTCTCTCTTTCTCTCTTCCTTCTTTCTCTCTCTCGGAGGACCTGAGCCATAGGACCATGCCTCAGGACTACCTGTCATGATGACTCCTTGATGATGCCCAGTCCACCTGGTCGTGCTGCTGCTCCAGTTTCAACTGTTCTGCCTGCGGCTATGGAACCCTGACCTGTTCACCAGACGTGCTACCTTCCCAGACCTGCTGTTTTCAACTCTCTTAGAGACAGCAGGAGCAGTAGAGATACTCTCAATTACCGGCCATGAAAAGCCAACTGACATTTACTCCTGAGGTGCTGACCTGACAACTACTGTGATTATTATTATTAGACCATTCTGGTCATTTATGAGCATTTGAACATCTTGGCCATGTTCTGTTATAATCTCCACCCAGCACAGCCAGAAGAGGACTGGCCACCCCTCATAGCCTGGTTCCTCTCTAGGTTTCTTCCTAGGTTTTGGCCTTTCTAGGGAGTTTTTCCTAGCCACCTTGCTTCTACACCTGCATTGCTTACTGTTTGGGGTTTTAGGCTGGGTTTCTATACAGCACTTTGAGATATCAGCTGATGTACGAAGGGCTATAGAAATCAATTTGATTTGATTTGATCCAGAGTAACTAGTGGCGATGTGAAACAGTTTTTTTATACTTTGGCTTAAACCGAGCTTTTATATTTGTTTATTTAGCTATACAAATAAGCAACAACTGCACACCCCTGAGAATGAAGCTATCTCGACCAACTGACAGCTAATGGTTAGCTAGCTAGCTAAATCAAGGGCGAGGGAGGGTGTGCGAGACCCGTATGAACTCAGCCATCCGCACAAAGAGACGCACGTGCAATGATTAAACTGGGAACATTTCCCCGCTGTGAACAATTTTACAACATGACGTCACAATCAAAACACAATCAGAATGATTGGGAACTATTTCATGTTGGGAAGATTCTTACATGACACCCTTGAGGTTTTTGTCAAGTTCCCGGTGACGTCACCTAATGGTGACAAAGAAACGTTCCCACCCATACAATTGAATTACTTTACGAATAATGGTTTGGGACACCTGGTAGCATCAAGAACATCCAGGGGACCAAGACACAAGGTCCCAATTATGTTTAAGGGACCTTCTGGGGACTATGACACAATGTCCCAAGTATGTCTTAAGACCTTCCTCAGGGACGTCCCCGGGACAAACAGGGAACTAGACAAAACCTTCACGGTACCATGACACAACATCCAAAGAACATCCTAAAAATGTAATTGCGGTACAATATTTATATTAGTATTCATTCATATTTTGTTCGGATATTTTCAATGAATCATTTCCCACATTGCACCCGCGGGCTGCCACTCAGAAGAAGAAGAAAGAAAAAAAGGCACATACACTACATGACCAAAAGTATGTGGACACCTGCTCATTGAACGTCTCATTCTACAAGGATTGGCATTAATATGGAGTTCGTCCCCCCTTTGCTGCTATAACTAATATGGAGTTCGTCCCCCCTTTGCTGCTATAATTAATATGGAGTTCGTCCCCCCTTTGCTGCTATAATTAATATGGAGTTCGTCCCCCCTTTGCTGCTATAATTAATATGGAGTTCGTCCCCCCCTTTGCTGCTATAATTAATATGGAGTTCGTCCTCCCTTTGCTGCTATAATTAATATGGAGTTCGTCCCCCCTTTGCTGCTATAATTAATATGGAGTTCGTCCCCCCCTTTGCTGCTATAATTAATATGGAGTTTGTCCCCCTTTGCTGCTATAATTAATATGGAGTTCGTCCCCCCTTTGCTGCTATAATTAATATGGAGTTCGTCCCCCCTTTGCTGCTATAATTAATATGGAGTTAGTTCCCCCTTTGCTGCTATAATTAATATGGAGTTCGTCCCCCCCTTTGCTGTTATAATTAATATGGAGTTCGTCCCCCCCTTTGCTGCTATAATTAATATGGAGTTCGTCCCCCCTTTGCTGCTATAATTAATATGGAGTTCGTCCCCCCCTTTGCTGCTATAATTAATATGGAGTTCGTCCCCCCCTTTGCTGCTATGTCCGTCGGACTGCCAAATGGTGAAGTGTGATTCATCACTCCAGGCGACGTGTTTCCACTGATCCATAGTCAAATGGTGGCGAGCTTTGGTGGCCAGCCCGACGCTTGGCATTGCACATGGTGATCTTAGGTTTATGTGAGGCTGCTCGGCCATGGAAACCCATTTCATGACGCTCCCGACGAACAGTTATTGTGCTGACGTTGCTTCCAGAGGCAGTTAGGAACTCTGTAGTGAGTGTTGCAACCGAGGACAGACAAATTATTTACGAGCTAATGCGGTCCCGTTCTGTGAGCTTGTGTGGCCTACCACTTTGCGGCTGAGCCGTAGTTGCTCCTAGACGTTTCCACTTCATAATAACAACACTTACAGTTGACTGGGGCAGCTCTAACAGGGCAGACATTTTACGAACTGATTTGTTGGAAAGGTGGTATCCTATGACGGTGCCACATTGAAAGTCACTGAGCTCTTCAGTAAGGCCTTTCTGCTGCCAATGTGTGTCATTGGAGATTGCATGGCTATGTGCTCGATTTTATACACCTGTCAGCAATGGGTGTGGCTGAAATAGCCAAATCCACTAATTTGAAGGGGTGTCCACATACCTTTGTATAAATAGTGTAACTACAAAGCATTGGTCATTTTGATCACATTATAAAGTTTGAGCAATAATAAATGAAATATATACAGGAAAATAAAAAGATTAGTGGGCCTACAACCCCAACCTCCCAAACTGCCGTTTGCACACACTGTATATAGACTTTATTTTTTCTACTGTGTCATTGACTTGTTTATTGTGTTATTGGCTTGTTTATTGTTTACTCCATGTGTAACTCTGTGTTGTTGTCTGTGTCACACTGCTTTGCTTTATCTTGGCCAGGTCGCAGTTGCAAATGAGAACTTGTTCTCAACGAGCCTACTTGGTTAAATAAAGGTGAAATAAAAAAAAATAGCTGACCTCATTTGTAAATATAGAACAAAATAGTTGCCTGGTATGTTCAAATCTTGGAATGTTCTCAAACCATTACTGTCCGTGATATCGGCAGGGGTATGAATTCCACATTTGGACCATTGGTGGGACCATTGGTGGGATGTAAAAGGCCGCTCTCCAGATTGCAAGGAGTATGTGCATGCCATTTTGATTCCTAGTTACATTGTTTTAACATTTTGCGCCAAATAGAATTTGTGTGAGCAATAATAGGACGAAAGCATAGTTTACATTGTTTAAAGGATATATCAGTGAAGACCACCTCTTCTAGGGCAATAGGAGACACCATATTTCTCTCAATATTCAGCAAGGTGGCAGAAGAATCATGTCTTAATCAATTTCCGTCGGAGCGAAATGCTAGCGCCTGGAAATGCAATTTAAAGTTTGGTACGGAAAGTTCCTACGTCTTTCCCTCTTTGTAAGTTAGTTAATTTAATCTGGGATCGCTTACCTTTCCATATACATTTTGAAACCGCACTATGCATTTGATCCCAATAGCCAGAAGGGGGTGCTATGGGAAACATTGAACTACAGAAATTCAGCCATGGTTGTATATTCATTTTGACAATAATATCTGAACTCAGGATAAGACCCAGATGCAGACAGCTAGAATTACAGATGTTTATTGACCAAACAGGGGACAGGCAAAAGGCAGGCCAAGGGTAGGCAGAGGTATGCAATCCAGGGCAAAGTCATTTAGGTAGAGAATTGCAGGCAGGCTCGGTGTCAGGGCAGGCAGAATGGTCAAAACCAGGTAAACTAGGAAACAGAATCTTGAGATAACAGGAAGACAGGAAAACATACTGGTAAGACCTGACAAGACGAACTGGCAACAGACAAACAGAGAACATAGGTATAGTTGCACAGGGGATGATGGTAGAGATAAGCAGAAAGACAGGTGAACCCAATCAGGGTGTGACAAATAGATATTCTGCCAGTTTTTATTTATTTATCCATTATTTTTCCAGGTAAGTTGACTGAGAACACATTCTCATTTGCAGCAACAACCTGGGGAATAGTTACAGGGGAGAGGAGGGGGATGAATGAGCCAATTGTAAACTGGGGATTATTAAGTGACCATGATGGTTTGAGGGCCAGACTGGCAGTTTAGCCAGGGTTAACACACCTACTCTTAGTATAAGTGCCATGGGATCTTTAATCATCTCAGAGAGTCAGTACACGCATTTAACATCCCCCTACACAGGGCAGTGTCCCCAGTCATTGCCCTGGGGTATTGGGGTATTTTATTTATTTTAGACCAGAGGAAAGGGTGCCTCCTACTGGCCCTCCAACACCACATCCAGCTGCATCTGGTCTCCCATCCAGGAACAAACCTGCTTAGCTTCAGATGCAAGCCAGCAGTGGTATGCAGGGTGGTATGCTGCTGGTTAAAGCAACAGGGATGTTATTGCAACTAATGAGGTTGGATTGAATTGATTTTAGCATTCTGTTAAAGTTTCTAGCAATGGTTTGATCGAAGGAAGTATTTATAAATATTTAAAATGGGAGATCAGTAGATTTTAGGGAGATTGGTGTTATTTCCTTCGATTGACAAATTGCCTGGGCCAGGGGTTCCATGGATAATAAAAATAGCAAATATTGTCCAGTATTTCAAACTTTGCACACACACTGCTGCTATCTAGTGGCCAACATCAAAATTGCGCATAAACGGCAATATTATATTATGGCTTTTTTTCTTGCTTTTCAAAGATGATGGAGAATTGTTTTTTAGAAAAAGCATTTTTTTTTGTTTTTATTATCTTTTACCAGATCTAATGTGTTATATTCTCCGGCATTTTATTTCACATTACCATACACAAGTGTTTCCTTTCAAACGGTATCAAGAATATGCATATCCTTGTTTCAGGTCCTGAGCTACAGGAAGTTAGATTTGGGTATGTCATTTTAGGCATTTAAAAAAAAATGGGTCCGATCCTATTAATCATATTAATTGGAGCAAATTCCCATATGTTCCAAGACAGATCAGAGATATGTGACCCGTTTCAAGAAACTAGGCGTATGTTGCACCTCACTACTTCACAAGAGGCTTTAAGTTAAAAAAAATTAAATGCGTTTTTTTTTTGCAGAAATTCCTTCTCAAACATGTGAACTTTCATGTGCCTTAATAACAAACTTGTGTGCCATCTGTAAATACAAATACCCATTTTTTATTACGTGCCTAGTTGGTTTAGCCAAAAATAAAGGAACCTTCCCGCTAGCTATGTTTGGCTGAGATAATGGATGGGCTGGACATGCCGAGAGATGAGTTCAGATTGGTCTACCATGTAGCATGCTTCCGTCTATAACATGAGCTGCTCACTATGTGTGTATAATCATGTCTAGAGCGGCTTAACAAAAATACAACAATGTGATATCATAAAGAGCTGAAAAAGTGTTGCTACTGCTCTCAACATTACTGCCCTGTAGTTAATAGTGCTATCGACAAAGCTCAGTTGGAAAATGTTGTGATAGACTACTTTCTGGAGGATGCTCATGCCATGCTGATTCGCTCTGAAAATTAATCAGACAGTGAGAAAATCCCTGATTTAGGTTTAAAACATTTTTTAAACCAGATTGTAGTCTTCTGGTGACAATGGTGGGGAAGAAACGGTGTCATTGTCACTGAATACGGTTTTTTGAAATCAGTGGAATGGCCGAGGAAAGCAGAGAGATGATTGACAAATGCGTAGAGTCCAAAAAGAGAACACAGAAAGAATGCTGTTGTATAAAGCACCTGTCTCCGGATTACATCTTTAAATTAAGGTCAACCATGGCATCCATGAGAGAGGGAGAAGTGTTTATCCATGTACATGGTTAAGAGTCTAGCTGCATTTTCAGATATATGTTTCTCATTTTGTCAGAAATTAGTCTGAAATTGTCAGAAATTCATTGCAAGTTAATTAAAGCGTCCTGTTAGCTAGCTAACGTTAGCTGGCTGGCTCGCTAGCTTACATTACGTGTTTGATCTGTATAGTAATATTATGGCTCATTGTTTTGCTAGCTAGCTAGCTACATGCCTTAACAAAATACTCCACTATGCAAGTAACCATTTTACTGTACCGTTTACACCTTCTGTATCCTGTGCATGTGACAAATAAACCCCGATTTTATTTGATATAGTGTGTTTACCAGAGACAGTAATGTGAAGAACAACATAACCTGCACCAAAGTCAGATTAAGATATAGGCCAAGGACTAGATAAAGTTTATTTTTACTACTACTTTTGATACTACTTTCACCATTTTTAGTTTTGGAATCTTTGGTTGTGTACTACACTGAGAATCCTTAACCTTTTCACATGTCAGTTCCAAATATCTATAATGGTCCACCCCAGTGTGAATTGTTTCAACTTGTAAATGTCAAGGTGTGAGGTGTGATCCACCTCCTCATTAATTCACATAGAAGTAGCCCATTTCATTATCGTGAACAATTTATGTTTGACGCTTTACTAAGCCGGACAATTCATTGCAAGTTAAAACTTCTCTTTTCAAGGAGAGCACAAGCACTTTCCCAGTATTTCCACAGATCAAGAATGCAGAAATTTGCGCAGTCTTTGCACAAACATTTTTCCCCTGGCCAATTTTCTGGCTTGCGCACACATTGCCTTCATTGTTGTTTTCCTTACAAATAATAACTTTGGACATATCAAAGTAAGTGTCTTATTTTCTGTATATCATCTTTCTACTGTAGCATACAGTATGTATGTATGGCACAATGTATTTACAGTTATATTCACATGTTTTCAAGTACTGGTGACAAATCATGCATTCCGATTATTGCATAGATTATACACTTTTTTAAAGGTTGTACTGCTATTTGTCATCTATGGGTAGTGCCATGTTTGTTGACAATATACTATTCTGGGTATTACGGCCGACAAAATGTCATGAGTACCACAGCCCTAACCAAAACAACCAGAAACAGGATGTTAGCCAACCTTGAATGCTTTGTTAAATGTTGGTCTCCACTGTATGTGGAGTGGTGAATACATGTGGACATTTAATATGCGTTTTTAATGAGGGGATCCCTTGTATGTTGCTTTAACAAAATGCAGTTTCTGGTAGATTAAGTGTCTCCACAGTGTCTCCTGACCCCTCCTGTCTCAGCCTCCAGTATTTATGCTGCAGTAGTTTATGTGTCGGGGGGCTAGGGTCAGTTTGTTATATCTGGAGTACTTCTCCTGTCCTATTCGGTGTCCTGTGTGAATCTAAGTGTGCGTTCTCTAATTCTCTCCTTCTCTCTTTCTTTCTCTCTCTCGGAGGACCTGAGCCCTAGGACCATGTCCCAGGACTACCTGACATGAGGACTCCTTGCTGTCCCCAGTCCACCTGGCCATGCTCCTGCTCCAGTTTCAACTGACCTGAGCCCTAGGACCGTGCCCCAGGACTACCTGACATGAAGGCTCCTTGCTGTCCCCAGTCCACCTGACTGTGCTGCTGCTCCAGTTTCAACTGTTCTGCCTTATTATTATTCGACCATGCTGGTCATTTATGAACATTTGAACATCTTGGTCATGTTCTGTTATAATCTCTACCCGGCACAGCCAGAAGAGGACTGGCCACCCCACATAGCCCGGTTCCTCTCTAGGTTTCTTCCTAGGTTTTGGCCTTTCTAGGGAGTTTTTCCTAGCCACCGTGCTTTTACACCTGCATTGTTTGCTGTTTGGGGTTTTAGGCTGGGTTTCTGTACAGCACTTTGAGATATCAGCTGATGTACGAAGGGCTATATAAATAAATTTGATTTGATTTGATTTAGATGGACAGTTTGCTCAACCAATGAGAAGTCACAAAAAGGTTTCCTCTCAGAGAATCGGGTCACTGGAAAGACATCAAAGGGAGTTGGAACTTGGAGAGAAGGGAGAAGGAAGCATTCCTTAACAAAATGAGATGACAGAAGTAAAATGGCAAAAATGGATGCTGAGTTTGAATCAAGTAGCACGTCGAGCAAAGTTGGTGAAGATGAATGTCCTGAATAGACAACAATAGTGTCAACACCTGGAACAAAAAGGAAATTGAGTAAAATTGGAGTGAAGGATACTTCTATAAATTATGATTTTCTTCTTGTTGGGAAGTGTTTGTTGAGTAGGGATGCATATGTGGGAAACCCGTTTGAGGTGTCGAAAATTGTCAAGTATGCGCTGGGAAAAGTGGACTGTCAGATTGACCAGGAGGGGTCTTATTTTGATTCATTGCATTTCTGAAAAATAGAGGAAGACTGCAACAGAAGTTCAGTGATTTGAACTTAGAAGTAAAGCATTCGTCAAAGGAGTTATCTCAGGGGTGATGACGGATGTTCAGGTTGAATACCTTGAAGAGAATTCCTGGTGTTGTTGGTGCCAGGCATCTGAACCGCTGGATGAATGGAAAAAAGAAGAAAGTCTATAGGTCCTGTTATTTTTTGGTAAAGAGTATCTTCTACGCATGTGAAGCTTGGTTCTGTAAGATACGCTGTAACAGCTTTCGGTCCCAAACCACTGCAGTGTAAGAACTGTAAAGTATTTGACCGTTTCAAGTGTCTGCAATTGGCCCCAGTATAATGAAGAATGGTGTATATGCAACAGTGTTGCTTCCGTCCCTCTCCTCGCCCCAAACTGGGCTCGAACCAAGGACCCTCGTTAACATCGCTCCACAAAAGCTGCGGCCCTTGCAGAGCAAGGGGAACAACTACTTCAAGGTCTCAGAGCGAGTGACGTCACCAATTGAAACGTTATTAGCGCGCACCCCGATATCTAGCTAGCCATTTCACATCGGTTACACTCACCCCCCTTTTGACCTCCTCATTTTCCGTAGCAACCAGTGATCCGGGTCACGGCACCAATGTAACAGTGTTGCTTCCGTCCCTCTCCTCGCCCCTACCTTGGCTCGAACCAGAGACCTTATACACATATAAACAACTGACACCCACGAAGCATCAATACCCATCGCTCCACAAAAGCCGCAGCCCTTGCAGAGCAAGGAGAACAACTACTTCAAGGTCTCAGAGCGAGTGACATCACCAATAGAAACGTTATTAGCGCGCACTCCTTTAACTAGCTAGCCATTTCACATTGGTTACATATAGAAGGACGACAGAGTTGCAATTGTTGTGGGGAACATGATCCCGAGTTACTGGAGTGCCTTGTAAGGGTGAAGGAGATTGAGGTGGAAAATGTTAGAGCGACCAATCACATTTCCTATGCGGAGGCATTTAAAAGAATTGAGAAAACAAGTGATGCTAGTGAAGATATGGTAGTGGATGCACCACAGCCTGTAGTAAATGTTTGCTTACCAGTCAAAATATGGATTGTGTGGCTTTCATTGCTACAGTTATAAACTGTATGGCTGAAGTCTCAAAGAAGTCTAAGAAACTGAATACACAAATTGGCTTAATTATTTATTTACTAGCTAATTAAATGGTAGCACAGGATAAACATACACACTTAATAGATCAGAAACAGGTCTCCACCAGTTCCCTCCTCCCCGGTCCGTGGGTGAGACAGGGGTCTGGTTGAAGTTATTTATTGCAAAGCTATTCTGACTTATTTGGATCCTAACAGGACAGTCATGACACCCCTTAAGCCTGTGTAGGGATCAGATCTGATCAGATCTGTTTATTTTTTAACAGTAGTTGTTTGATTTATTTAAGTTTTGGTAGTTTAGTACATTTTTTTGGTAGTTTGTTACGTTTTGGGGGGAAATCGTGTTTCCATCCTGCACAGTAGGTGGTGGGATGCACATTAAATTGTGCAATCGCCAATATACCATAGAAGAAGAAGAAATGAGAAAAATGTATTACAATGTGAGTTACAGAGTCAAAAACATAATTTTGAACCTATGAAAGATAGAAAATAAAATGAAAAGAGATGCTTATGAGTGTTTTACTGCAGTTTAGGCTGGTCAACTTCACCTTGCAAAAGTGGTAGTGTAGTCAGCTAGCCATCGGGATCAACAGGCTGCTCCAGTGCTATGCACATGAAGAGGGAATGAGACAGCTGAGCTGCATTTGCGTTAATGAGAAACTTTGCAGCCGGCCGCGACTGGGAGGTCCGTGGGGCGACGCCCAATTGGCCCAGCGTCATCCGGGTTAGGGGGGTTTGGCCGGTAGAGATATCCTTGTCCTATTGAGCACCAGCGACCCCTGTGGCGGGCCGGGCGCAGTGCGCGCTAACCAAGGTCGCCAGGTGCATTGGTGCGGCTGGCTTCCGGGTTGGATGCGCGCTGTGTTAAGAAGCAGTGCGGCTTGGTTGGGTTGTGTTTCGGAGGACGCAAGACTTTCAACCTTCGTCTCTCCCGAGCCCGTACGGGAGTTGTCGCGATGAGAAAAGATTATAACTACTAATAATTGGATACCACGAAATTGGGGAGAAAAAGGTGGTAAATTCAACAACAAAAAAATAAAAAAATTAAAAATACATATATAAAATAAAAAAGAGAAACTTTGCCAGTCAAAAGGAGAGGAGGGATACGGGAAAATGAATAGGACTTCGCCAGTCAGGAGGAGAGGGGCTGCATTCTCCGCCTGTCAAAAGGGAATAGGAGAGAGAGAGAGAGACCCGTGGTGCAGTCGGAATGCGCTACCGATCTTCTGACCAGTTCTACTACAGCCATCGCCATCTTGGGGGAGGCCTATGCAGCATTGAGTATAGGTAAGTTTCGCACTGCCAACCAGTGACAATTCTCCAATGTTCCAGGTTGCTGACTAAGTTAAGGGACAAAGGAAATACAGTGTCATTTACATAGTTTATTAGTGATTGAACATTACTGAAATAAGTGGTTTGAGTTAAAAGAAAAGACTGATGAATGTGACATTCTGGTGTAACTGTTATGTACATGTTGATCTATTGATGATGGTGATGTTGAGCTATTTGTGCTGAAAGGGAAGTCATTGATAATGTATTCAGGTGACCAGAAAGTCTATTTTTCGTATTGAGAGAAAAGTGAAAAGACTATTCAGAAACAAAACGAACATTGATGCTTATATTTATACTAAGCATTTTCTTTATTGTGGAAAACTTGATAATCGAAAGTAAATATAAACAGAGGTTTCATAAGTACCATTGAGTTGATGTACAATACTTGCCCTGGACTAGGGGAGTCTCAAATAATCTGTAAGGTCTAGTGAAGGAGGGGGCACTAATTAGGTTGGAGGGGTTACTAGGTAGGTTTCTCAATCTTGTTGGTAAACACACTATCTCACATCAGGTTGTCACCTTGATAGCTAAAAATCCTGAAGCCTTCCTCACTACATCTAGTCACGCTATACAAAATAGGCACGGAGGCGAGTTGTGTTGGGGGCAGGGACCAAGATCCCTTTGCTGTCTCAGCCATCCAGGGCAACAGAGATTGAGAAGGACCCCTACAAGGTGAGCTAGCTTACCGCCCGCTTACGAATAGTACATACAACTATAGTCCTGTTACACTGTAAATCCAATAAAACCTATTTTGTGTGTGTTTCCACAAAGTCAGAGCTGTCGTTACCACTGAACTGGTAGTGACACAGCAAAAACTACAATCTGGCCCAATTAGTTTGCAGAGTCCATAGATCCAACCCACTGGCTCATTGTCTCCCACCTTGTTGACTACAAGATCCTCCTTCTGATATGCAAAGCTCGTCATCACCTTGACTTAGTTGACTTATTCCTTTTCAGATCTACTGACACTTTCAAGTTTAATGTGGTGATTCTTTAGAGATTGTCCAAGTTAGTGGCATTAATGTCCTTGTCTTTCTCCCTCAGGGGGACATCTTTCTCCGTCCTGATTATGGCGATGCCCTGTAAAGGCGAGAGAGGTTAGAGCAACAACTAAAATAATAGTCTCGTCAAATCAACATGATCTCCAGTAACATTTGTCTTTTATGTTTGTCTTGTTACCTACTTTAATAATGATCAATAAATGACAAGTTTGTCATTAAATAATTTGTCATTATTTCTTTATCCCAGGGTACATTGTTGAACAGAATTGTCATATACTACAGCATATCCTCTTGGCAAACACATGAATATTCAAATCTGAACATGAAAATAGATATTGCAATTTACATTAAATTGATATTACTGCAATTTAGAGCTTAAGATTGAATGAAATGTATTATCAACATGTCACCATAGTTGACACATACTCACCAACCGTAACATCAATGTCCTCTCCACCACCAGCAGTGGTCCCATGAAATGTGTCTAGAACCTTAATATCTTATATTCAGAGGACAGCGCAACCATGTTCTGTGTATGTTTGGTGGGACATTGATGGAATAACCCATAGAACCCATAGAAAACCCATAGAAAACTGGTCACAAATGTTGTTGTAATGTTCTCATTTAACGTTACTGGAATATTAAAGACATAGCTAGCTAGCTAGAGACAGCTCGCTAAGTTATAGTAGCTAGCTAACTACTTCTAAATGGCTTATTTTATCAGTGAAAAAGATTTTGGAGGACTATAGGGAACATCAGGTATTGAATTTAAAAGTGTTATTTTGACAACATTTGCAGAATTAATCTTACAAAGGGAGTTGCCTGTTAATATAAAACTGGTTTCTGGGTTGCTAGTTAATTACGTTTAGTTTTGAAACACCATGTTAACTGATGGGAGTTTTTGGAGACTGTGATCAAACAAATCCGGGCGCTCCAGATACTCAACTAGTCTAAAGAAGGCCAGTTCTATTGCTTCTTTAATCAGAACAACAGTTTTCAGCTGTGCTATCATAATTGCAAAAGGGTTTTCTAATGATCAATTAGCCTTTTAAAATTATAAACTTGGATTAGCTTACACAACGTGTCATTGGAACAGAGGAGTGGTAGTTGCTGATAATGGGCCTCTGTACACCTATGTAGATATTCCATAAAATATCAGCTGTTTCCAGCTACAATAGTCATTTACAACATTAACAATGTCTACACTGTATTTCTGAAAAATTTTATGTTATTTTAATAGACAAAAAAATGTGCTTTTCTTTCAAAAACAAGGACATTTCTAAGTGACCCCAAACTTTTGAACAGTAGTGTATATCCATATAAATTATGCTTATTCATGATTTTGACTGGCTGAGGAAAGCTGCCTGCATGTCCGTCTCATCCCGACTCCCGACACGTTCTTTACTATGGGACAACTGGAGATGGAAGATGGAACAGAGTAAATGGGCATTTTAACATCATAGATTTAGCCGGTGGTAACTTGTGGAATAGACACCGGCTGGAATGGGGTTTTAACCAATCATCATTCAGGATTAGCCCCACTTGTTGAATACATTCTGTTATAAACTGAGTGGTTCAAGCCCTGAATGCTGATTGGCTGACAGCCGTGGTATATTCTGTTAACATCTGACTACAAAGTGATCTGTTCTTGCAATTTGTCATCTATGACATTTCAGACTTAAATATGATCATGTCTCACAGTTGTTTGGATGTAGAACTAATTTTTCAAAGTAACTTTAGTTAAGTAAACTATATATTTAGTTTTATTTAGTTTTAGTATAGGTTATCTTCTTCCAGTGTGAAGTAATTGGTAGCTTTGTAAACCATATTTTCAGAGTAGCTTCTGATAACTTGGGCCTGTTCAGGATGTAGTGTCACAGAACATTCAGATAGAAATGTATCTCGTAGATCAGAAATGGTTGCATGTCCGGTTAAAATATGGAATTGTGTCAGGTCTATTCATGACATGTTTATCTGCAACATTCCCGTCCCTGAATACACCCCTGGACTGTATGACATTGCTCTCTTGAACCACGCCCTACATCCTCTTTACTTTACTTTTCTCCCCTTTTCCTCTTCCCTCTTTTCTTTGAGAATGTATGTCCTGCTGTGTTGCCTTACACAACCATCTTCAAAGTCAAAAGCTAAAACACTTTACCAACCTTGAAGGTGAAAGGTATGACATGCACTTACAAGGTATCTAAAACACACAAAGGAGGTTATTTGATGTGCGGGGGGACGGACCAGTGTCTTGTGTCATGGGGCAGAGGGGGGTAGGGGTACACACTGCACACTGTCTGAGTCAATTTGTTCCCTCTGTTGATTGTAAATCACGTCGCTGCTAAGGGAGCACTGCAATGATGTGAGAGAGACATTGATTTTAACCTCCGTGTCGCATAAGAGTAGGAGTTCACACACACATACACACAAATGTGCATACACATGCACACACACAGACACACACTAGACTACACGGGTCATTGACATTACACACATACTGACCTTCCCATTAGGCTTACTTTTCACCTAATTTCTCTCTGGTGTCCTCTCTATTACATATTTGTAGTACTAAGCATGATGACAGAATACCGAAACCCCCTGGTCAAGACTAGTAAGACAAACAACCTTCAACTCAATCTCTCACCCTTAGAGAATATTATTCCCAGAACTGATCATAACAGTCTAACTTCATGGGAAGAGAACCGAACACAAAAACGGATTTAATTGCTGAGGAAAACTATTGTCCATTTGCAGTTATCACTATAGTAAAGGCTAATATTTTTGCAGCACTAAAATGGGGAAATAAGTGAAAATGATGCCCTCTCCTAAATTTGTGTTTTCTTGTACAACAAAACCCTGCTGTCAAAACAATTACCAAAGAAAAACTGACCCATTTTGACCTTTGACGGGTAATAGTTTGAATGCAGATATGTTGTTCGTTGGCACCCTTTGCATTCTTTTTTAGCCACAGGCGTCGGCCCAAATGGCACCCTATTCCCTTCATAGTGCACTACTTTTGACGAGAGCACAATGGGGGCTGGTCAAAAGTAGTGCACTAAATGCAGAATAGGGTGCCATTTGGGACAGTACCATAGAGATGCCTACGAGTCGTATAGACACGAGAAGTCTGTTTTCAAAGAAAACTTTATTAAGAGATGTATGTTTGATGTATGTATTACACCTTCACAAAAAAAACATAAAGACATAAAGACTTCAGACTGTTATTGTAATTTTTTTTAAACAACCTGCCCAGGGACTGCGGTTGAATTTAGCCAGCCGGCTAAAACCAGCACTTTTACTGAAACGTGTATTAATGTGCACTGTCAGTGAAAAAATCAACTCAAACACAAACAATGACGGTGCAATTACGTGGATGGCTCAGTGTGGATTAGGGAACTTCTTACATTTCTTGCTTCGCTAATAGAAAATCCTGGGAATGTTTTCCACCACTCTTATCCTTCCTTGTAAACAAAGCTTTAGATCTTGATAAGCATTTCTTGATAAATGGGCTAAATACTATACTCCTGAGAAGATATAGGCCTGGCAGTGAACTGTAGCCACGAATGGAAAGCCAATGAAGCCATGCAACGGTTGTGAAAGGACGTTTTTTTAGATGTCTTTTCGTAAACCAGAAAATTATGTCTTTAACTGGTTGCAGTCTAGTTTTCGGACCAGATCACAACCAAAATGTGATGTGCACTGAATCGGGAATTGTCAAAAACATTGTACTAACATCTAGGACAACTTCTTCATGACATAGACCAGTTATCAATAGAGGAATATTCTAGCACATTAAAACTCTCACATGTACTCAGGTATTTCATGGACCCAGTGGACAGAACCGGTTGCATTGACATCATGATGACGACATCTGGAGGCTTTTTAGCAATCAAAATATTACGCCTTTAAACTGGTTGTAATGGTTTTAGTATGTTGCCAGATAACAACCAAAATACGACATATTTTCCTGATGTCTTCATTACATCATGGAAAAAAGCATTTGCTTGTTATCTGAATATCTGATATCTGATGTATCTACAATCATAAAAAATCTTTATAACTAGTACAAGACCTGAAATGATGTCCCATACCAAATATCAACCAAAACAACAAACACCAGGTTTATTTTTATTTATTTAAATCAAATAACAAATACAGATATCTGGTTCCATTCGAAATTGGATTGCAGTTTGATCATCAAATCTTTCTGTCCTAGACAGGGTGGATACTGAGGAATAATGGTGTCTCTTGCTTTTTCCATCAGGCCACTGTTTGAAATATTAGATCACAGGGCACCAGAGGGCTTTCTCTTTCTCCATCTGGTTTTAGCAGTTAACCCATGAAGGTACAGTACATCCAATATATGTTATGGGATCCTTCACTGGCTGCTCTTCCTGACATTACTTCCTTTCCGTACTGCTTTGAATATAGGAAAAAGGCTATGGACACAGCTATTCTCCACAGACTATGGTAGGGATTCAATCCAAAGTCAATTATAGAACAGCATACTATACCAGAGTTTTAAAGATTGTTTAAGCATGATTCCACGTGCACAACAGTTGTCTTGAATGTGATTTCCCGGATCATATATACTATAAATTATGAATTATTTTTATTTTCTGATGCTTTATTTCTTATTTAAAGTAATCACCAATAATCCTAGGCTGTGGCACTAATGGTCTGAGTGTTTCCCAAATGGCACCCTATTCCCTATATAGTGCACTACTTTTGACCAGAGCCCCATATACCACTATAGGGAATAAAGTGTCATTTAGGCACAACCAGGGTCTGAAATTAGATCTGTGTTGGTGAGGATTTGAGATCAATTTTGCAGCTGATTGGTCCTACCTCCATTATTGGCTCTCTTTTTTTTCTGAGTGGGATAGAATAGAGTGGTAGCGTCTTCCTGTAGCATGACGCAGCAGACTGATCACTGTAGAGTGAAGTGAAAATGAGAGTGGGGTGAAATCAGTGAATGTGGGTCAGGAATTTGTGAAGGCGGTGAGAATGGTGGGAGAAACATGGATTTGTGGCTGGTCAAAGTGTTTAAATGTACTGTAAATACGAAGCAATACATGTTGAGCAAGCATACTAAGCCCAACACCTGGTATAGTTTACTATTAAACTACTTTAGCTGCGCTTTTATGTTTCTGGCCACCTCTCTACTTTGGCCCAATGCATATAAAGACCACAAATCTGTGAGCGGCATTGAAAGCTGGGTTCAAATAGTATTCTTTCAAATACTTTTAGGGTTTGATTGAGTGCCAGGTGGGTGGAGTTTTAACTTATGGGAGTGTTCCGTTGGTCCCATTGCGGCAGGCAAATTCAATCAAGCACAGCTGAAGTACTTCATAGAAAACACTATCTGAACCCAGGTTTGTTGAGAGAGCTCCAACAAGTCTATTCTGGCACCCTTATCTGGCCCAACTCCTCACTTTACTCACTCTTCATTTCCCTAGACCATTGGTACGTCTCAAATGACACCATATCTCCTACATAGGGTACTTTTGACCAGAGCCATATGGCCTGACTTCCCCTGTGGACCACAGCCTAACACCCACAGCAGCACTGGCTCCACTGGGCTGGCCCATGGCCCTGGTCCACGGGGTTGTCACTCTCATTACAACCCCCAGAGGGCATTCACAGGGCCGCTTTGTATGGAGATGAGCCAGGGTGTGGATCTCCCTTCTTTTCACCGTTCCCCTTTGATCCGAATCCAATCCCTGCTAGCTGATATGGTAGCAGAACCCAACACTGCATTCTGCCTCAGTAGAATTACAGAATGGGAAGAAGGGAATGGGATAGGGCTGGGTGTTGGGAGTCTACCTTCCCTGTGTTGTTAGTGGACAATCTGCAGTTGCTACATCCCACAGCTTCAGAAGCAAGCCAGCAAAGCAGGATGGCCCTGGTCAGTCCCTGGATTGGAGATCAGATGCTGCTGGAAGTGGTGTTGGAGGCCAAGTAGGATGCACTCTTTCCCGTGGTCTAAAATAAAATATCCCAATAACCCAGTGCAGTGATTGGGGACATTTCCCTGTGTAGGGTGCCGTCTTTCATATGGGATGTTAATTAAAGATCCCGTGGCAATTTTTGTAAGAGTAGGGGGTGGTAACCCCGGTGTCCTGGCTCAATTCCCAATCTGGCCCTCATCTCATCACAGTTACCTAATCATCCCCAGTTTACAGGATGGCCCCCACTCAAACATCCGAAGCATCAACTTCCACCACAAATTGACATGATGGATGATGGATGGGAGCTGTTGTGAACCGATGCTTCACGTCCACAAAGGCTTTGTCGACAGATGGAGACCATTTGAACGGTACCTTGGGAGAGGGGAGTGCCAAGAGGGGGTCCGACTGGGTGCTGTAATCCCGAATGAAACGACAGTAGAAGTTAGCAAAACCAAGAAACTGTTGCAACTGCATCCAGGACGTTGGTTGATCCACCACTGCTTTCACCTTTTCAGGATCCATCTGAACATTGCCCTCAGCAATGACATATCCCAGAAAGGTGATTAAGCGGTGGAACTCACTTCTTGGCTGCCACAAACAATTGGTTCTCCAGGAGGTGATGAAGAACCTGTCTTGACATGAAGTACATGTTCTTGGGCAGATCTGATAGATACGTAGAATGTATGCACACATGACTGTAAGTCGCTTTGGATAAAAGCGTCCGCTAAATGGCATATATTATATTATATATTATCTGAAGAAGAAAAAACAGGATGTCGTCAAAGTAAACGAAAACAAAACGGTTTAGCGTGTCTCCGGAGCACATCGTTGACCAAAGCCTGGAAAACAGCAGGGGCGTTGGTGAGTCCAAATGGCATGACCTGGTACTCATAATGTCCACTAGCTGTGTTGAAGGCTGTCTTCCACTCATCCCCCTCGTGTATCCGAACCAGGTGGTAGGCATTCCGAAGGTCCAACTTAGGTTCAAACACCAAGGAGAGGTAGGGGATATCTGGTGTCCTTTGTGAATTTAAGTATGCTCTCTCTAATTCTCTCTTTCTCTCTTCCTTCTTTCTGAGCCCTAGGACCATGCCTCAGGACTACCTTGCATGATGACTCCTTGCTGTCCCCAGTCCACCTGGCCGTGCTGCTGCTCCAAGTTCAACTGTTCTGCCTGCGGCTCTGGAATCCTGACCTGTTCACCGGATGTGCTACCTGTCCCAGACCTGCTGTTTTCAACTCTCTAGAGACAGCAGGAGTGGTAGAGATACTCTTAATGATCAGCTATGAAAAGCCAACTGACATTTACTCCTGAGGTGACTTGCTGCACCCTAGACAACTACTGTGATTATCATTATTTGACCATGCTGGTCATTTATGAACATTTGAACATCTTGGCCATGTTCTGCTATAATCTCCACCCGGCACAGCCAGAAGAGGACTGGCCACCCCTCATAGCCTAGTTCCTCTCTAGGTTTCTTCCTAGGTTTTTACCTTTCCAGGGAGTTTTTCCTAGCCACCGTGCTTCTACACCTGCATTGCTTGCTGTTTGGGGTTTTAGGCTGGGTTTCTGTACAGCACTTTGAGATATCAGCTGATGTATGAAGGGCTATATAAATACATTTGATTTGATAACAATTTTTTAACGAAATGTCGTTATGTCAATGCACGTATGCAATGTCTTGTCCTTTTCCACAAAGAAAAACCCTGCGCCGGCAGGAGATGCAGACGGACAAACGGCCCCAGTGGCCAGAGACTCCTCTATGTACTCCTCCATAGCTTTGGTCTCTGGTCCGGACAGAGAATAAATCTGACCCAGAGGTAGTGGTGTAGTGCCTGGGAGAAGATCAATGGCACAGTCATAAGGACGGTGCGGAGGAAGGGAAGCAGGGGATCATGGTATTCACTGGGAATGGCTGAGACATCCACAGTCTTGCTAACATCATGAGGAAGACAACGTAGGGAAGGCTGTGCTGATTGAAGGCAGTGGGAATGGCAAAATGGGCTCCAACCCAGGATGGAGCTTGTGGTCCAGTCAATCACCGGGTTGTGCTTTTATGTAGCCAGGAAAATCCCAAAACGACTGGAACATGGAGAGATGCAATGAGGAGGAACTGTATGGTCTCACTGTGGTTACCAGAAACCCGTAATTAAACGGGCACAGTACTATGAGTGACTTCCCCTATAGAGTGGCTGTCCAGTGCCCTAGCATCTATGGGAATGGGAATAGGAATGGGAATAGCATGCTCCGAAGCAATAGTGGCATCCATAAAACTTTCATCAGCCCCAGGGTCAATGAGCACTCGGAGAGACTTGGATTGGTCTCCCCACAGCACAAGCACAAAAAAAGGGTGTGCAGGTGATGGGAATTAGGCATCTTCCAGTCTGACTCACCATAGTGCTAGAACCCACTAGAGACAAGGGTTTCCTAATAGGGCAAGTAGTTATAAAATGTCCTGTCCCTCCACAGTACAGACAACTGTTACTGTTCACCCTCCGTGAGCGTTCCCCAACTGATAACCTAGCTCTTACCAACTGCATAGGCTCAGGAGTATCCAACTCACCCATCGTAGATTCACGAGAGGGCTCGGGTGGCTTTGAATCGTCTCGGAATCCTCTCTTGACTTCGGAAACTTCCGGATTCCCTCGAAGATGAACGAGCCATAGCGGGTGCACGAGTGTGCCCGAGACGAGACCTCTCACTCCTACATTCCCTTAGGCGTCCATTGATTTTGATGGTTAGGGCGATAAGGGAGTCGAGGTCCACTGGCAATTCCCGAGCAGCTAGCTCATCCTTTACATCCTCAGATAATCCGTGCAGAAAAGTATTGAAAAGAGACTCCGGATTCAAGGCACTCTCGGCAGCCAACATGCAAAAATCATCCGTCTGCCACACTATGGGAGTTCTGACATAAGTCAAGCAGCTTACTGGCCGCCTTTCTCCCAGATACCGGAGACACAAAATAACTTTCTCACCTCTGCCATAAATTCCTCCAGATAACCAAAAATGGCAGATTGTTGCTCCCAAACTGCCGTAGCCCAGGAGAGCGCCTTTCCCGACATAAGCGCAATGATACACGCCATTTTTGATCAGTCTGAAGGAAACTAAGATAGCTGTAACTCAAAAATAAGAGAGCACTGAGAAAGAAAACCCCTGCAGGCACCATGATTCCTTGAATATTGCTCCGGAGGAGGTAAGTGGGGGTTCTCGGGGAGCCGGAATAGGCTTTACAAACTCACCACAGAGAGGGAACAAATTACTGGGTGACTGGGTTTTTTCCAGAGGTGGCAGGTAGTCTCTGAGCTAACTCCTTGATTTGCTTCAGAACTTTCCGTCAAGGAACTGAGCCCTTCAAAAAGGCCCTGTTACAACTCCTCATGTCTCCTAATGGTTGCTCCCTGTAGGAAGACAACGTGGCAGAGCTGGTCCAAGTCTGCTGGGTCGTCATGGCCAATTTGTACTATCTTGACACAAGGTGAGACCCAGATACAGGAGGCAGATGGTTGGAGTCTTACAATGATTATTAATCCAAAAGGAGTAGGCAAGAGAATGGTTGTGGACAGGCAAAAGGTCAAAACCAGATCAGAGTCCAGGAGGTACAACGTGGCAGACAAGGCTCGTGGTCAAGGCAGGCAGAATGGTCAGGCAGGAAGGTACAGAGTCCAGAAACAGGCAACGGTCAAAACCGCAAGGACTAGAAAAAGGAGAATAAGCAAAAAGCAGGACAACAGGAAAACCACTGGTTGACTTGGAAAAACGTACAAGACAAACTGGCACAGAGAGACAGGAAACACAGGGATAAATACACTGGGGAAAATCAGCGACACCTGGAGGGGATGGAGACAATCGCAAGGACAGGTGAAAAAGATCAGGGTATGACAGAAAGAATAGGTTATTTTCAGCCAGTGGATGGGAAGAGAACACCACAGGTGTGAATGATGGGCCTCTCAGAGTGTGGTGGAGGAGCTCTATGAAGGTCAAATATTGCTTTAAGTGTACAAGCATGTAAAGTATGATTTGCCCATATAAAATATGAGCTGTACTTGTACAATCAGGTTTGTGGCTGCAAAAAGTATTTGCAAACATGTAACGTGATGTGTGAATAAATACAACATTTGCAAACATTTAAGTTATGTGATATGTGAATAAATTCATAAGATTTGCAAGCATGCAAATACGTACATTTGACAATGAATGCAAAACATTTACTAACCTTTGCCTTGATGACAGCTTTGCACACTCTTGGCATTCTCTCAACCAGCTTCACCTGAAATGCATTGCCAATAGTCTTGAAGGAGTTCCAACATATGCTGTGCACTTGTTGGCTGCATTTCCTTCACTCTGCGGTCCAGCTCATCCCAAACCATCTCAATTGGGTTGAGGTTGGGTGATTGTGGAGGCCAGGTTATCTAATGCAGCACTACATCATTCTCCTTGGTCAAATAGCCCTTACAAATCGAATCAAATCAAAATGTATTTGTCAAATACGCCAAATACAACAGGTCTAGCTAGACCTTACATTGAAAAGCTCACTTACAAGCCTTTTGCTTCTGAATGGTGCAGCGGTCTAAGGCACTGCATCACAGTGCTTGAGGCGTCACTACATACACCTTGGTTCGAATCCAGGCTGTTTCACAACCATCCATGATTGGGAGTCCCATAGGGTGGCGCACAATTGGCCCAAAGTCGTCTGTTTTTTGGGGGGTTAGGCCATCATTGTAAATAAGAATATGTAAAATCCTTAACCAACAATGAAGATTTATGAAAAATACCTACAAAAATAATAAATAAAAGCAACAAACAATTCAAGAAAAAATGCCTGGGGGTGTGTTGGGTCATTGTCCTGTTGAAAACAAATGACAAGCGCAAACCAGATGGGATGACGTCTCGCTGCAGAATGCTGTGGTAGCCATGCTGGTTAAGTGTGCCTTGAATTCGAAATAAATCACAGACAGTGTCACCAGCAAAGCACCCCCGCTCCATCACATATCCTCCTCCATCCTCCATGGTGGGAACCACACATGCAGAGATCATCCGATCACCTACTGGAACCAAAAATCTCAAATTTGGACTCATCAGATCAAAGGACAGATTCCCATCTGTCTAATGTCCATTGCTCGTGTTTCTTGGCCCAAGCAAGTCTCTTCTTCTTACTGGTGTCTGTGGTGGTTAATTTCTGTATTACCAAGTGAGGAGAGAGACAAACTTCACACACCAGTCAGAGTTATACTTAAACTACATCTTTAATAATAAAAGCTTTGCAATAGCAATGACTTTCAACGATTCCCTTCTAATGAACCGTTGAGTGACATCACAATGGCTACCGAGATCTTTTATAGCAAAGATACACCCCTCTCAACCTAAATTACGAACAACAGATACATAGAATGGTCACAAGGTTAAGATTTGTATGAAAGGTATCTATAATACATAGCAGACAGCAACTGCTATGTCAACAGTTTTCATTAAAGAGACCTCCAAACTGGAACCGTCTCACCCTGGTACGGTATAGCACAAAAACATTACCTCATGTTATCTGGAATGCTCTTTAGGTTCTCTCTTCTCACGAAGAGGAGTAGTATGAAGGATCGGAGGACCAAAACGCAGCATTGTAAGTGTTCATGTTTTTTAATGAATTACGAACACTGAACAAAACAACGTGAAGTAAATCAAACCGAAATAGTCCCGTGTGGCACAGACACTAACACGGAAAATAAACACCCACAACTCAAAAGTGAAACCAGGCTACCTAAGTATGATTCTCAATTGGGGACAACGATTGACAGCTGCCTCTGATTGAGAACCATACTAGGCACAGAAATCCCAAATTATAGAAAACGAACATAGACAACCCACCCAACTCACGCCCTTACCATACTAAAACAAAGAGATAACAAAGGAATTAAGGTCAGAACGTGACAGAGATTAGGAGCACACTCTTAAAGGGAGTGCTCCTAATCTCAGTTTGTTACCTGTATAAAAGACACCTGTCCACAGAAGCAATCAATCAATCAGATTCCAAACTCTCCACCATGGCCAAGACCAAAGAGCTCTCCAAGGATGTCAGGGACAATATTGTAGACTTTACACAAGGCTGGAATGGGCTACAAAACCATCGCCAAGCAGCTTGGTGAGAAGATGACAACAGTTGGTGCGATTATTCGCAAATGGAAGAAACACAAAAGAATTGTCAATCTCCCTCGGCCTGGGGCCCCATGCAAGATCTCACCTCATGGAGTTGCAATGATCATGAGAATGGTGAGGAATCAGCCCAGAACTACACGGGAGGATCTTGTCAATGATCTCAAGGCAGCTGGGACCATCGAAAACAAGAAAACAATTGGTAACACACTACGCCGTGAAGGACTGAAATCCTGCTGTGCCCGCAAGGTCCCCCTGCTCAAGAAAGCACATATACATGCCCGTCTGAAGTTTGCCAATGAACATCTGAATGATTCAGAGGACTACTGGGTGAAAGTGTTAGATGAGACCAAAATGGAGCTCTTTGGCATCAACTCAACTCGCCATGTTTGGAGGAGGAGGAATGCTGCCTATGACCCCAAGAACACCATCACCACCGTCAAACATGGAGGTGGAAACATTATGCTTTGGGCGTTGGGGACAAGACAACTTCACCGCATCAAAGGGACGATGGACGGGGCCATGTACCGTCAAATCTTGGGTGAGAACCTCCTTCCCTCAGCCAGGGCATTGAAAATGGGTCGTGGATGGGTATTCCAGCATGACAATGACCCAAAACACACGGCCAAGGCAACAAAGGACTGGCTCAAGAAGAAACACATTAAGGTCCTGGAGTGGCCTAGCCAGTCTCCAGACATTAATCCCATAGAAAATCTGTGGAGGGAGCTGAAGGTTCTAGTTGCCAAACGTCAGCCTCGAAACCTTAATGACTTGGAGAAGATCTGCAAAGAGGAGTGGGACAAAATCCCTCCTGAGATGTGTGCACACCTGGTGGCCAACTACAAGAAACATCTGACCTCTGTGATTGCCAACAAGGGTTTTGCCACCAAGTACTAAGTCATGTTTTGCAGAGGGGTCAAATACTTATTTCCTTCATAAAAATGCAAATGAATTTATAACATTTTTGACATGGGGTTTTCTGGATTTGTTTTGCTGTTATTCTGTCTCTCACTGTTCAAATAAACCTACCATTAAAATTATAGACTGATCATTTCTTTGTCAGTGGGCAAACGTACAAAATCAGGAGGGGATCAAATACTTTTTCCCCTCACTGTATCTAGCAAATCCAAGCAACTACACACCAAATAAATATACATAGAGCAAACAATTATTTTCTAAACTAGAGTTTTAACCAAATCACAAGGACATACCTAGACTGATTGCTCTGTTACACATTGTAAGAACCACTAGATACAGGCTTGCCAGAAAGCTGTAATGCTAGATAGATAACCAGCCATGAAAAGAGGCTAGCTAACTAGAGAGCATCAGCTTTGTAGCAGTTATGCTATGTGGAAACACTAATTTTTAATTCTTCCCTTCACCTTCCTCACCAATGCCTTGTTGTAGCGTTCCAGTTCTGTGAATATCATTTAAGCTAGCATTCTTACAAATGTCATCCATATTAGCACAGTGGAAAGCTTGCTCCCAGACCGGAACTTTGTGAAACGTAAAAGTGCATTCGAGACTGACAACAACTCACCTGATTGGTTGGAAGAAAAAGTAATGTCCATCAGAGCTCTGCTGCTTGCATGTAGAATTCGCCCGCTGAATCCAAGAAGAAAAAGCATTTAAACTGTGTCTGGCCAAGAATCCCTTGGGAACAGTGGAGGCTGGTGGTATGAAACATTGAGGAGGATGGGAGACCCACGGTAATAGGCACAGAGCACACGGAGACACAGTGGATTAACCTGTACCTCCGCACATTGACTCGGTACCGGTACCCCCTGTATATAGCCTCGTTATTGTCATGTACATTTCTTGTTACTTTTTGATTGATTCAAAAAAAATTATACTTTAGTTTATTTAGTAAATACGTTATTAAATATTTCTTGAACTGCATTGTTGGTTATTAAGGGCTTGTAAGTAAGCATTTCACGGTAAGGTCTACACCTGTTATTCGGCGCATGTGACAAATAATTTGATTTGATTTGACGACAAAGCGTGTTTCAAAAATTATTTTAACCTAAATCTTTTCATAAATACATTTACAGTACAGAATTATTGGGAATTGGAATGAGAGGGCTACTTACACAGTGTTGGGAAGGGATCACAGCAGTGATTGAATGAGGGTATGAGGCATGACTTGAGGTTTTCAGAGGCTTGACTTCAGTGCAGGACAGGGGTTGAGGTGTTCATAAGTTTCTGTTTTTTGCAATGTTACGTAGATGGAAAAAAGCTGTCCTTGAAACAGTCTTGATATGTTTGTCAAAAGAGAGATCAGGGTCCAGAGTAACGCAGTGGTCCTTCACAGTTTTATTTGAAAAGACTGTACAACCATTAAGATTAATTGTCAGATTCAACAGAAGATCTCTTTGTTTCTTGGGACCTAGAACAAGCATCTCTGTTTTGTCTGAGTTTAAAAGTAGAACGTTTGCAGCCATCCACTTCCTTATGTCTGAAACACAGGCTTCTAGCAAGGGCAATTTTGGGGCTTCACCATGTTTCATTGAAATGTACAGCTGCGTGTCATCCGCATAGCAGTGAAAGTTAACATTATGTTTTCGAAAGACATCCATCCCCAAGAGGTAAAATATATAGTGAAACTAATAGTGGTCCTAAAACGTAACCTTGAGGAACACCAACATTTACAGTTGATTTGTCAGAGGACAAACCATTCACAGAGACAAACTGATATCTTTCTGACAGATAAGATCTAAACCAGGCCAGAACTTGTCCATGTAGACCAATTTGGGTTTCCAATCTCTTCAAAAGAATGTGGTGATCGATGGTATCAAAAGCAGCACTAAGGTCTAGGAGCACAAGGACAGATGCAGAGCCTCGGTCTGACACCATTAAAAGGTAATTTACCACCTTCACAAGTGCAGTCTCAGTGCTATGATGGAGTCTAAAACCAGACTGAAGCATTTCATATACATTGTTTGTCTTCAGGAAGGCAGTTAGTTGCTGCGCAACAACTTTTTCTAAAATGTTTGAGAGGAATGGAAGATTCAACATAGGCCAAAAGTTTTAAAAATATTTTCTGGGTCAAGGATTGGCTTTTTCAAGAGAGGCTTTATTCCTGCCACTTTTAGTGAGTTTGGTACACATCCGGTAGATAGAGAGACATTTATTATGTTCAACATAGGAGGGCCAAGCACAGGAAGCAGCTCTTTCAGTAGTTTAGTTGGAATAGGGTCCAGTATGCAGCTTGAAGGTTTAGAGGCCATGATTATTTTCATCATTGTGTCAAGGGATATAGTACTAAAACACTTGAGTGTCTCTCTTGATCCTAGGTCCTGGCAGAGTTGTGCAGACTCTGGAATACGCAGATTTAAGAGTGCTTTCTAATGATTTTTTCCTCAAAGAAGTTCATGAATTTATTACTGCTGAAGTGAAAGCCATCCTCACTTGGTGAATGCTGCTTTTTAGTTAGCTTCGCGACAGTATCAAAAATACATTTTGGATTGCTCTTGTTTTCCTCAATTAAGTTGGAAAAATAGGATGATCGAGCAGCAGTGAGGGCTCTTCGATACTGCATGGTACTGTCTTTCCAAGCTCGTCGGAAGACTTCCAGTGTGGTGTGGCGCAATTTCCGTTCCAATTTTCTGGAAGCTTGCTTCAGACATCGGGTATTTTCTGTATACGAGGGAGCTAGTTTCTTATGACAAATGTTTTTCGTTTATAGGGGAGCAACTGCATCTCGGGTATTGCTCAACATGAAATTGAGTTCCTCAGTCAGGTGGTTAACAGATTTTTGTCCTCTGACGTCCTTGTGTAGGCAGAGGGAGTCTGGAAGGCATCAAGGAATCTTTGTGTTGTCTGAGAATTTATAGCACGACTTTTGATTATCCTTGGTTGGTGTCTGAGCAGGTTATTTGTTGCGATTGCAAACGTAATAGAATGGTGGTCCGATAGTCCAGGATTATGAGGAAAACATTAAGATCCACAACATTTATTCCATGGGACAAAACTAGGTCCAGAGTATGACTGTGACAGTGAGAAGGTCCAGAGACATGCTGGACAAAACCCACTGAGTTGATGATGGCTCCGAAAGCCTTTTGGAGTGGGTCTGTGGACTTTTCCATGTGAATATTAAAATCACCAAAAATGTGAATATTATCTGCTATGACTACACGGTCCGATAAGAATTCAGGGAACTCAGTGAGAAATGCTGTATATGACCCAGGAGGCCTGTAAACAATAGCTATAAAAAGTGATTGAGTAGGCTGCATAGATTTCATGACTAGAAGCTCAAAAGACGAAAACATTTTTTTTTTGTAAATTGAAATTTGCTATCGTAAATATTAGCAACACCTCCACCTTTGCGGGATGCACGGGGGATATGGTCACTAGTGTAACCAGGAGGTGAGGCCTCCTTTAATACAGTAAATTCATCAGGCGTAAGCCACGTTTCAGTCAGGCCAATCACATCAAGATTATGATCAGTGATTAGTTCATTGACTATAACTGCTTTGGAAGTAAGGGATCTAACATTAAGTAGCCCTATTTTGAGATCTGAAGTATCACAATCTCTTTCAATAATGGCAGGAATGGAGGAGGTCTTTATCCTAGTGAGATTGCTAAGGCGAACACCGCCATGTTTAGTTTTGCCCAACCCAGGTCGAGGCACAGACACGGTCTCAATGGGTATAGCTGAGCTGACTACACTGACTGTGCTAGTGGCAGACTCCACTAAGCTGGCAGGCTGGCTAACAACCTGCTGCCTGGCCTGCACCCTATTTCATTGTGGAGCTAGAGGAGTTAGAGCCCTGTCTATGTTGGTGGATAAGATGAGAGTACCCCTCAAGCTAGGATGGAGTCCATCACTCCCTAGCAGGCCAGAGTCCCAGAAAGAGGGCCAATTATCTACAAATGCTATCTTTTGGGAGGGGCAGAAAACTGTTTTCAACCAGCGATTGAGTTGTGAGACTCTGCTGTAGAGCTCATCACTCCCCCTAACTGGGAGGGGGCCAGAGACAATTACTCGATGCCGACACATCTTTCTAGCTGATTTACACGCTGAAGCTATGTTCCGCTTCGTTGGTGCCGTTGGCGCCGACGTGGTTAACAATATCTCTATACTCTCTACACCCGCCAGTTTTAGCTTTAGCCAGCACCATCTTCAGATTAGCCTTAACGTCGGTAGCCCTGCCCCCTGGTAAACAGTGTATGATCACTGGATTACTATTTTTTAGTCTAATACTGCGGGTAATGGAGTCGCCAATGACTAGGGTTTTCAATTTGTCAGAGCTAATGGTGGGACGCTTCGGCATCTCAGACCCCGTAACGGGAGGAGTAGAGACAAGAGAAGGCTCGGCCTCAGACTCCGACTCGCTTGTTAAGCTTGGCACATCTAGCCACTGGGATTTTTGCACATTCTAACAAGGCAAAACTGCTCCAGCTCCTTCAAGTTGGATGGGTTCCGCTGGTGTACAGCAATCTTTAAGTCATACTACAGATTCTCAATTGGATTGAGGTCTGGGCTTTGACTAGGCCATTCCAAGACATGTAAATGTTTCCCCTTAAACCACTCTAGTGTTACTTTAGCGGTATCCTTAGGGTCATTGTCCTGCTGGAAGGTGAACCTCTGTCCCAGTTTCAAGTCTCTGGAAGACTGAAACAGGTTTCCCTCAAAAATCTCCCTGCATTTAACGCCATCCATCAGTCCTTCAATTCTGACCAGTTTCCCAGTCCCTGCCGATGTCGGCCAGCGAGACATAATCTCAATTTAATCAATGTTAAATTCAGTCTGTAACAACAAAATGTGGAAAAAAGTAAAGGGGTGTGAATACTCTCTGAAAGCATTGTAAGTATGATTATGAAATATGAAGCGCTACAGAGTCATCTAACAACAACCCGACAGTCAACTGGTGTGTGAGTGTTTATTGATGCGGGCAGCCTACAGTACAGTGATATGTAAATTCAAATCCTGATTCTCAAGCCAATCAAACCTACTTTTTGAGTTCTGACATGACATGGCAGGTTTTAATGATTCAATGTCAACTTGCTGACAAATATCAATAGAGCATAAATAGGAGGGGGGAGAAAAATAACCTGAATTGACTGTCTAACTGTAATGACAATATAGACACAAATACATTATCAATGTTTTAAGGGGTATTCCAGCATTGAAACATTCTTACAACATGCTGTGTTGTTATAATTACAAATATGGATTTGCACTCATTGAACAATTTCCCTGGATGGGCGGTTTTACAGTGCCTTGAGAAAGTATTCAGACCCCTTGACTTTTTCACATTTTGTTATGTTACAGCCTTATTCTAAAACATTTTTTTTAAATACTCAGTATTCTACACACAATAACCCAAAATGACAATGCGAAAAACAGATTATTTGAATTGTTGCCAAATGCATGAAAAATAAAAAACAGAAATACCTTATTTACATTAGTATTCAGATCCTTTGCTGGGAGGCTCGAAATTGAGCTCAGGTGCATCCTATTTCCATTGATCACCCTTGAAATGTTCCTACAACTTGATTGGAGTCCACCTGTGGGAAATTCAATTGATTGGACATGATTTGGGGCGGCAGGTAGCCTAGTGCTTAGAGCGTTGGGCCAGTAACCGAAAGTTAGCTGGATCGAATCCCTGAGCTGACAAGGTAAAAATCTGTCATCTTAAAACAAGGCAGCTAACCCACTGTTCCACAGTAGGCCGTCATTGTAAATAAGAATGTGTTCTTAAATGACTTGCCTTGTTAAATAAAGGTAAAACATGTGGAAAGGCTCACACCTGTCTACATAAGGTCCCACAGTTGACAATGCATGTCAGAACAAAAACTAAGCCTTGAGGTTGAAGGAAATGTCCGTACAGCCCTGTGACAAGGATTGTGTCGAGGCACAGATTTGGGGAAGGGTACCAAAATTGTCTGCAGCATTGAAGGTCCCCGAGAACAGAGTGGCCTCCATAATTTTTAAATGGAAGGTTGGAACCACCAAGACTCTTCCTAGAGCTGGCCGCCCGGACAAACTGCACAATCGAGGGAGAAGGGCCTTGGTCAGGGAGGTGACCAAGAACCCGATGGTCACTCTGACAGAGCTCTACAGTTTCTCTGTGGAGATGGGAGAACCTTCCAGAAGGACAACCATCTCCAGCAATCAGGCCATTATGGTAGAGTGGCCAGAAGAAGCCACTCCTCAGTAAAAGGCACATGATAGCCCGCTTGGAGTTTGCCCAAAGGCACCTAAAGACTCAAGATTCTTGAGAAACAAAATTCTTTGGTTTGATGAAACCAAGATTGAACACTTTGGCCTAAATGCCAAGCGTCACATCTGGAGGACACCTGGCACCATCCCAACAGTGACGTATGGTGGTGGCAGTATCATGCTGTGGGGATGTTTTTCTGCGGCAGGGACTGGGAGACTATTCAGGATCGAGGGAAGATGAACATAGCAAAGTATATAGAACCTTGGTGAAAACCTGCACCACAGAGCTCTCAGAACCTCAGACTGGGGCAAAGGTTCACCTTCCAACAGAACAACGAACCTAAGCACAAGAAAAGACAGGAGTGTCTTCGGGACAAGTCTCTGAATGCCCTTGAGCCAGAGCCCAGAATTAAACCTGACTGAACATCAAATAGAAAATATGAATACAGTGAAATGCTTACTTACAATGCAGTTTTAAGAAGAGAAAAATAAGTGTTAAAGTATTTACTTAAATAAATTAAAGTAAAAATAAATAAATATAAATAAATAAATAAGAAAAATAACAAATCATTTAGGAGCAACAAAAAAATTGTGGTGCCTTGCGGTCAAAGGCTGAGCAGTTGCCATACATGATGCAACTTGAAGCTCTTGATGGTGCAGCTGTAGAACGTCTTGAGGATCTGAGGACCCATGACAGATCTTTTCAGTCTCCTGAGGGGGAAAAGGCATTATCGTACTCTCTTCACAAGTGTTGGTGTATTTGGACCATGATAGTTTGTGGTGAGGTGGACACCAAGGAACTTGAAGCTTTCAACCTGCTCCAATAAAGCCCCATCGATGAGAATGATGGCGTGCTCGGTCCTCCTTTCCCTGTAGTCCACAATCATCTCCTTTATCTTGATCATGTTGAGGGAAAGGTTGTTATCCTGGCACCACACTGCCAGGTCTCTGAACTCCTCCCTATAGGCTTTCTCATCCTTGTCGGTGATCAGGCCTACCACTGTTGTGTAGTCAACAAACTTAATGATGGTGTTGGAGTCGTGCTTGGCCATGCGGTCATGGGTGAACGGCGAGTACCGTATGGGACTGAGAATGCACCCCTGAGGGGACCCTGTGTTGAGGATCAACGTGGCAGGTGTGTTGTTACCTACCCTTACCATCTGTGGAGCGGCCCGTCAGGAAGTCCAGGATCCAGTTGCAGCGGGAGGTGTTTAGTCCCAGGGTCCTAAGCTTAGTGATGAGTTTTGAGGGCACTATGTTGTTGAACGCTGAGCTGTAGTCAATGAGTCACATTCTCACATAGGTGATAATTTTGTCCAGGTGTGAAAGGGCAGTGTAGAGTGCAATAGAGATTGCATTATCTGTGGATCTGTTGGGGCGGGATTCAAATTGGAGTGGGTCTAGGGTTTCTGGGAAAATGGTGTTGATGTGATACATGACCAGCCTTTCGACGCACTTCATGGCTAAAGATATGAGTGCTATGGGTCGGTAGTCATTTAGGCAGGTTACCTTGGTGTTCTTAGACACAGGGACTATGGTGGTCTGCTTGAAACATGTTCGTATTACAGACTCGGTCAGGGACAGGTTGAAAATGTCAGTGAAGACACTTGCCAGTTGGTTAGTACATGCTCAGAGTACAAGTCCTGGTAATTAGTCTGAATGTTGACCTGTTTAAAGGTCTTACTCACATCGGCTGCGGAGAGATTGATCACACAGTCGTCCGGAACAGCTGATGCTCTCATGCATGCTTCAGTTTTGCTTGCCTCGAAGCGAGCATAGAAGTTATTTAGCTCGTCTCAACGCCACATCCGACGAGCTTCGGAGCTGGTGTAGTACGATTCTATCTTAGTCCTGTATTGATGCTTTGCCTGTTTGATGGTTCGTAGGAGGGCATTGCGGGATTTCTTATAAGCATCCAGGTTAGAGTTGAGCTCCTTGAATGCCGTAGCTCTTCCCTTTAGCTCAGTGCGGATGTTGCCTGTAATCCATAGCTTCTGGTTGGGGTATGTACGTACGGTTACTGTAGGGACGACATCATCGATGCACTTATTGATAATGCCACAGTGACTGATGTGGTGTAGTCCTCAATGCCATCGGAAGGATCCCAGAACATTTTCCAGTCTGTGCTAGCAAAACAGTCCTGTAGTTTTGCATCTGCGTCATATTGACCACTTCCTTATTGAGCGAGTCACTGGTACTCCTTGCTTTAGTTTTTGCTTGTAAGCAGGAATCAGGAGGATAGAGTTATAGTCAGATTTGCCAAATGGAGGACGAAGGGAGAGCTTTGTACGTGTGGAGTAAAGGTGGTCTAGAGTTGTTTCCTCTGGTTGCACATTTAACATGCTTGTAAGAAATGAGGTAAAACAGATTTAAGTTTCCCTGCATGAAAGTCGCCGACCACTAGGAGCGCCTTCTCTGGATGAGCATTTTCTTGTTTGCTTATGGCCTTATACAGCTCGTTGAGTGCGGTCTTAGAGCCAGCATTGGTTTGTGGTGGTAAATAGACAGCTACGAAAAATATAGATGAAAACTCTCTTGGTAAATAGTGTGGTCTACAGCTTATCATGAGATACTCTACCTCAGATGAGCAACACCTTAACACTTCCTTAATATTAGATTTAGTGCACCAGCTCTTATTTACAAATAAACACAGACTGCCACCCCTTGTCTTACTGGAGGCAGGTATTCTATCTTGCCGATGGACTGAAAACCCAGCCAGCTGTATGTTATCCATGTCGTTGTGCATTCATGACTCGGTGAATCTTGAGATATTTCAGTTTTTATTGTCCCATTGGTAGAATAGTCTTGATTGGAGCTCATCCATTTTGTTATCCAATGGTTACACATTGGCTAATAGGACTGATGGTAGAGAGGGATTCCTCACTCGCCGTCGGATCCTATATGGGGCACCCCAACCTACGTCTCCGATATCTTCGTCTCTTCTTCATGCGAATGACAGGGATTTGGGCCTTGACCGGTGTCTGAAGTAAATCCTCCGTGTCAGAATTGTTAAAGAAGAAATCTTCGTCCAGTATGAGGTGAGTAATCGCTGTCCTGATATCCAGAAGCTCTTTTCAGTCATAAGTGACGGTGGCAAAAACATTATGTACAAAATAAGTTACAAATAAAATAAAAGAAACGAACACAATAACAACATTTGGTTAGGAGCCCATAAAACGTCAGCCATGTCCTCTGGGCATCTCCTCTGGCGCCATTATGTCTAGAGATTTGAAAATAGCTCTGCAGCAACGCTCCCCATCCAACCTGACAGGAGCTTGAGAGGATCTGCAGAGAAGAATGAGAGAAAATCTCCAAATACAGGTGTGCCAAGCTTGTAACATCACCCCCAAGAAGACTCGATGCTGTAATGGCTGCCAAAGGTGCTTCAACAAAGTACTAAGTAAAGGGTCTGAATACTTTTGTAAATGTGATATTTCCCTTTTTATTTATTTTTTAAATTAACTAGCAAAAAATGTCATTATGGGGTATTGTGTTTAGATTGATGAGGATTTTGTTTTGTGTGTAATCAATTTTAGAATAGTGATGTAACAAAATGTGAAGGAAGTCAAGGGGTCTGAATACTTTCCAAAGGCAATGTATGTAATACTCTTGTATAATAACTACACTTGAAGAGTAAACTGATATAATAGGCTACTGTAAACAATAGGCTGTCTGTCATTGGGTGGAAGGTTTTGGCCTATTATCTATTACATTCCCAACCCAACACCATTGGATTAATATCAGTATAGTATGTTTTGGTGTATTTTGTTACAATACTTTAATCATGGACATGTGACTGTTACAGCTTCAACATATCACCATCAAAGTGAAATTGCACAACACAATGCTCCTTGTTAGAAGATAGAGAGACTTTAACGAAGGCATGTGCATGCCTAATGTGAAATGTGGCCAGTTAAAATAATCCAAATAATGTTTTATTGGTGTTTCTTCCAAATAACAAATGGTTGTAAGAAAACAAATGCAAAATTAACCACAAAACGGCAACCGGACATCCTCCTAGTTATTGCTTTCCAAGACAGGAAAACTTTTGCCACTTTTCTACATTTTCGCTTCAATGCACTATAAGATGAATGATCATGATTGAAAATGAAATCAATGTGGACGATAAAAGCATGCAGTGCTTCCCTGAAGCAGATCAACATCATTAACTTTTAATCACCTGCTTTCAGACCACAAATGGTTTATTACTGTTCAGTCAATGATGATGTGGCTTATATAATTAACATTACTAGAGTTTATTTGATATCAAAGGAAATAGAAAGTCAAATGGTTATCAAGTGCCCAGTAAAACATTGAGCGTTTGAGTGATGGGACCCACCACATTTGGGGTCGAAACCACTAAAGAGCCCTTAGATAAGTAGCCTAAGTCATTCACTACCTTTTTCTTAGCCTCCCTTTGCTATTTCATTTATCCTTTTCTCTATCGCTCTCTCACTCTCACTCTCTATCCCTCTCTCTCACTCTTTCTCTCTCTCTCTCTCGCTCTCTCTCGCACTTCGCTCCGCAGGTTGTATAACTTTTTCATTACATTTCATTATAGTACAACGGTTGATTTGTCTAATCTTAGCAATTTCTTCTTTGCTAGCTACATAGCCGTCCTTGTATCAGAGATAATTGCATAATTATCGTATTTCGTCGCCCTAACGTAGCCTTCACTGCTATTCGCCCAGGAGCTAGCAAACGCTAGCTAACGCCCACAGATTAGCATCACTGTAGTGCTATTCACTCAACTGAACGACTTGATTAGTTTAGTGTTAGCTAGCTACATAGCTGTCTTTGTTTCCAAGATAATTGTGTAGTTTAGAGTGTGTAGTCTTGGAGTGATTATCTTAATTCACTGAGGTTCGCTAGCCAGCTATTTGTCGTCCTTAACGTAGGAGACTCTGCTAGCTAGCCATAAGCTAACAGCTAGCCAACGTCACCACACACACGTCTACTGAATCGAATTCAACAACCCGGTCAGGTAGTATCACATTTTCATTTCATTTCATTACAGTACAACGGTTTGATTTGTTTGATCGTAGCTAGCTACATAAAGTCTTTGTTTCAAAGATAATTGTGTAGTCTAGAGCGATTTCCTAGGTTAGCTAGCCAGCTATTGTCGTTCTTTTAACGCAACGTAATGTAAACAACACTGCTAGCTAGCCAGCTAGCCCCGAATAGTAGCACTGTAGAAACTATTACACTCAACGGAACGACTTGATTAGTGTAGTGTCAACAACGCAGCTACTGCCAGCTAGCCTACTTCAGCAGTACTGTATCATTTTAATCATTTTAGTTAATAAGATTCTTGCTACGTAAGCTTAACTTTCTGAACATTCGAGACGTGTAGTCCACTTGTCATTCAATCTCCTTGCATTAGCGTAGCCTCTTCTGTAGCCTGTCAACTATGTGTCTGTCTATCCCTGTTCTCTCCTCTCTGCACAGACCATACAAACGCTCCACACCGCGTGGCTGCGGCCACCTAATCTGGTGGTCCCAGCGCGTACGACCCACGTGGAGTTCCAGGTCTCCGGTAGCCTCTGGAACTGCCGATCTGCGGCCAACAAGGCAGAGTTCATCTCAGCCTATGCCTCCCTCCAGTCCCTCGACTTCTTGGCACTGACGGAAACATGGATCACCACAGATAACACTGCTACTCCTACTGCTCTCTCCTCGTCCGCCCACGTGTTCTCGCACACCCGAGAGCTTCTGGTCAGCGGGGTGGTGGCACCGGGATCCTCATCTCTCCCAAGTGGTCTTTCTCTCTTTCTCCCCTTACCCATCTGTCTATCGCTCCTTTGAATTTCATGCTGTCACAGTTACCAGCCTTTCAAGCTTAACATCCTTATCATTTATCGCCCTCCAGGTTCCCTTGGAGAGTTCATCAATGAGCTTGATGCCTTGATGCTCCTTTCCTGAGGACGGCTCACCTCTCACAGTTCTGGGCGATGTCTACCTTTGACTCATTCCTCTCTGCCTCCTTCTTTCCACTCCTCTCCTCTTTTGACCTCACCCTCTCACCTTCCCCCTACTCACAAGGCAGGCAATAAGCTTGACCTCATCTTTACTAGATGCTGTTCTTCCACTAACCTCATTGCAACTCCTCCAAGTCTCCGACCACTACCTTGTATCCTTTTCCCTCTCGCTCTCATCCAACACTTCCCACACTGCCCCTACTCGGATGGTATCGCGCCGTCCCAAGACTCTCTCCTCTTCCATCCTATCATCTCTTCCCTCTGCTCAAACTTTCTCCAACCTATCTCCTGATTCTGCCTCCTCAACCCTCCGCTCCTCCTTTCTGCATCCTTTGACTCTCTATGTCCCCTATCCTCCAGGAGTCCTCCCCTCCCGCTCCGTGGCTCGACGACTCATTGCGAGCTCACAGAACAGGGCTCCGGGCAGCCGAGCAGAAATGGAGCCGGACCTGGCATCCTTTCACTCCCTCCTCTCTACATTTTCCTCCTCTGTCTCTGCTGCTAAAGCCACTTTCTACCATTCTAAATTCAAGCATCTGCCTCTAACCCTAGGAAGCTCTTTGCCACCTTCTCCTCCCTCCTGAATCCTCCCCCCTCCTCCCTCTCTGCAGATGACTTCGTCAACCATTTTTTGAAAAGAAGGGACGACATCCGATCCTCGTTTGCTAAGTCAAACGACACCGCTGGTTCTGCTCACACTGCCCTACCCTATGCTCTGACCTCTTTCTCCCCTCTCTCTCCAGATGAAATCTTTGCGTCTTGTGAGGCCGGCCGCCCAACAACCTGCCCGCTCGACCTTATCCCCTCCTCTCTTCTCCAGACCATTTCCGGAGACCTTCTCCCTTACCTCACCTCGCTCATCAACTCATCCCCTGACCGCTGGCTACGTCCCTCCCGTCTTCAAGAGAGCGAGAGTTGCACCCTTCTGAAAAAACCTACACTCGATCCCTCCGATGTCAACAACTACAGACCAGTATCCCTTCTCTCTTTTCTCTCCAAAACTCTTGAGCGTGCCGTCCTTGGCCAGCTCTACCGCTATCTCTCTCAGAATGACCTTCTTGATCCAAATCAGTCAGGTTTCAAGACTAGTCATTCAACTGAGACTGCTCTTCTCTGTATCACGGAGGCGCTCCGCACTGCTAAAGCTAACTCTCTCTCCTCTGCTCTCATCCTTCTAGACCTATCGGCTGCCTTCGATACGGTGAACCATCAGATCCTCCTCTCCACCCTCTCCGAGTTGGGCATCTCCGGCGCGGCCCACGCTTGGATTGCGTCCTACCTGACAGGTCGCTCCTACCAGGTGGCGTGGCGAGAATCTGTCTCCTCACCACGCGCTCTCACCACTGGTGTCCCCCAGGGCTCTGTTCTAGGCCCTCTCTTATTCTCGCTATACCAAGTCACTTGGCTCTGTCATAACCTCACATGGTCTCTCCTATCATTGCTATGCAGACGACACACAATTAATCTTCTCCTTTCCCCCTTCTGACCAGGTGGCGAATGCATCTCTGCATGTCTGGCAGACATATCAGTGTGGATGACGGATCACCACCTCAGCTGCAGCAAGACGGAGCTCCTCTTCCTCCCGGGAAGGACTGCCCGTTCCAAGCCATCACGGTTGACAACTCCATTGTGTCCTCCTCCCAGAGCGCTAAGAACCTTGGCGTGATCCTGGACAACACCCTGTCGTTCTCAACTAACATCAGGCGGTGTCCCGTTCCTGTAGGTTCATGCTCTACAACATCCGCAGGAGTGACCCTGCCTCACACAGGAAGCGCCGCAGGTCCTGAAATCCAGGCACTTGTCATCTCCAGTCTTGATTACTGCAACTCGCTGTTGGCTGGGCTCCTGCCTGTGCCATTAAACCCCTACAACTCATCCAGAACGCCGCAGCCCGTCTGGTGTTCAACCTTCCCAAGTTCTCTCATCACCCCGCTCCTCCGCTCTCTCCACTGGCTTCCAGTTGAAGACCATCCGCTACAAGACCATGGTGCTTGACGGAGCTGTTCAGTACCTCCAGGCTCTGATCAGGCCCTACACCCAAACAAGGGCACTGCGTTCATCCACCTCTGGCCTGCTCGCCTCCCTACCACTGAGGAAGTACAGTTCCCGCTCAGCCCAGTCAAAACTGTTCGCTGCTCTGGCCCCCCAATGGTGGCACAAACTCCCTCACGACGCCAGGACAGCGGAGTCAATCACCACCTTCCGGAGACACCTGAAACCCCACCTCTTCAAGGAATACCTAGGATAGGGTTCATGCTCTACAACATCCGCAGAGTACGACCCTGCCTCACACAGGAAGCGGCGCAGGTCCTAATCCAGGCATCTGGATTACTGCAATGGGCTCCCTGCCTGTGCCATTAAACCCCTACAACTCATCCAGAACGCCGCAGCCCGTCTGGTGTTACCTTAGTTCTCTTCACCCCGCTCCTCCGCTCTCCACTGGCTTCCTAGCTCGCATTACAAGACCATGGTCTCTACGGAGCTGTGAGGGGAACGGCACCTCAGTACCTCCAGGCTCTGATCAGGCCCTACACCCAAACAAGAGCACTGCGTTCATCCACCTCTGGCCTGCTCGCCTCCCTACCACTGAGGAAGTACAGTTCCCGCTCAGCCCAGTCAAAACTGTTCGCTGCTCTGGCCCCCCAATGGTGGAACAAACTCCCTCACGACGCCAGGACAGCGGAGTCAATCACCACCTTCCGGAGACACCTGAAGCCCCACCTCTTTAAGGAATACCTAGGATAGGATAAGTAATCCTTCTCACCCCCCCCCTAAAAGATTTAGATGCACTATTGTAAAGTGGCTGTTCCACTGGATGTCATAAGGTGAATGCACCAATTTGTAAGTCGCTCTGGATAAGAGCGTCTGCTAAATGACTTAAATGTAAATGTAAATGTTTCCGTAGCTTTTACTTTAATCAGACCATATGGCACAGGAGGACAGAGGAATGGAGGGAAGAGAGGGGGAGAGAAAGAAAGGAAGGGAATCAGAGAGACAGAAAGATACATTTCTTTTTACTACGGATGTAAGTGAGAGAGAAGCAGACAGCCAGAGATAGATTCTCCAAAAGGGAGGAAGAGAGGAGGGAGGGACAGATAGACAGACATGGAGGGAGGGAGGGAGTGGAGGAGAGAGGTGACAAATGGCCTTATTATCGGGCCTAATAGAATTTCCCCTGATCCCAGAGGGAAGTAGAATGGACTCTCCCCTCCTCCTCCTCCCTCCATCTGTTAGGGTTGGAGATATAATTTCATCACTCTGCAGATAATTGTGTGCATCACTCCCAGAGCCTCTGTCTGTCTGCCTCTCTGCCACAGAACAACAGCAGCAAAGCATGATGGGGGCGGCAGCAGGTGGCGGTATGGATGTAGAGCAGGAGTAGAGCTGTTCCTGACAACCACATAATTTAATTGACCTTAAGTGACAGCTTTCAAAAGCACATGAACTTTCCCGGCCCGAGGTCAAACATTATGGTAATTGTGTGTAAGAAGGAGTTCATGAAAATGGTTTGAATTAACAGTACTATTATCCTGCTAATTCAAATCTCACATTGAAGGTTACCATGAACAGGATAATTGATAAGCAAATACATCCACGTTAATTCATCAATATCCATTTAGTAGTTGTATATAATATATCACTAGATATCCAATCAATCCAATGTATTTATGAAACCCTTTCGACATCAACAGTTGTCACAAACTGAAACCAGAGAAACAGAAACCTTGGTATCATAAACCTTCATTTCAACATGCAACCAGATTCCCACCAGCGGAGAGAGTAAAAGGTGAACAAACACTTTTCTCTGTGTGTGCGCTTGTGTGCGTGCCTGTGTGTGTGTGTGTGTGTGTGTGTGTGTGTGTGTGTGTGTGTGCGTGCGTGCGTGCGTGCGTGCGTGCGTGCGTGCGTGCGTGCGTGCGTGTGTGTGTGTGTGTGTGTGTGAGGGCAGAATGACCAGAGGAGCACATTTTAAATGATGGTGTTTCCCAAAATCTACTTTGATTTGACCAATACATAATCTAAGCTATGCTATGATAATGAGTATGATATCATAATTATTATATTAAAGCAATAGAAATGGTCATTTCTATAAAATACCTTCTCCTTTCCCCTTTCTTCCTTTTCCCCCCTCACACTAATTACTCATTTTCTTCTTCCCAAAGCTGCTGTTGCCATTTGATCTGTTGTTACAGTCAACCATGACAAAGCAGAATACGTGTGGAATTATCTGGCAAGGTACACACAGAGTGCGTCCCAACTGGGGCTCCGGTCAAAAGTAACACATTATATAGGGAATAGGATGCCTTTTGGGATACAGGCACAATGTCATGCATCATCATAAGAGTCAGGTCTGTTCTGTTTCATAGAGTGGATGTCACCTCGTTGCAGTAAATCTGGAACGACTTTTGACCTCTGACTCATTTGGAATCTATATTCTGTTGGATGGAGCACTCACTGTTGTAACATTTACAGTATGTGGTACAGTCAAAATGTATAGTACCAGTCAAAAGTTTGGACACACCTAAAGGGTTTTCCTTTATTTTTACTATTTTTGACGTTGTAGAATAATAATAATAATAATAATAAGTAATAATATACATCAAAACTATGAGATAACACATATGGAATCATGTGGTAACCAAACATAGTGTTAAACAAATCCAAATATATTTTATATTTGAGATTCTTCAAAGTAGCTACCCTTTGCCCTGATAACAGCTTTGCACACTCTTGGTATTCTCTAAACCAGCTTCATGGAATGCATTTAAATTAACAGGTGTGCCTTGTCAAAAGTTCATTTGTGGAATTCGTTACTTCTTAATGCATTTGAGCCAATCAGTTCTGTTGTGACAAGGCAGGGATGGTATACAGAAGATCGCCCTATTTGGTAAAAAACCAAGTCCATATTATGGCAAGAAAAGCTTGTGATAAAAAAAGTAAGTACCTGATCTATTTAATATTAATGGTTAACATCAATTAACATTGAACTAATAGTAAGACATGTCTGTCCTACCAGTGTCTGTGTTTTTATCATCTCCACTCTAGTTCCTTGCAGCTAATCTGAGTTTAAAAAATGCATTACATAGACAAGAATATGTTTTACTAGCTTACAAGTAGAACGATCCCTCATTGTCTCAAAATCATCCTTGGAACTGGGAAACTCATTTTTAGTGTCAGCTATATGTAGTACTTTGCACTTGTGTAAAGGTTAGGTTATTCGGTCCAACACTCAAGGGTGTGGGGTCGACCAGCCTCATTATTGCAATAATGAATCGATATTAATAAATAAAGATTGTTTGAATAAATGACAAAGTCTCTCTCAGTATGAATTTCCACGACATGCTCAAATAACCAAAGAGAAATGATAGTCCATCATTACTTGAAGACATGACAGTCAATCAATCTGGAAAATGTCAAGAACTTTGAAGGTTTCTTTAAGTGCAGTTGCAAAAACCATCAAGCGCTTTGATGAAACTGGCTCTCATGAAGACCGTGTCGTGGAAATGCTAATTCATTAATGAGGAGAGACAAGGGCAGCAATCAAGTTGTTTCTTTATTCAAAACATATTAGTAAGGGAGCAGGTCACACCACACACACACAAGTGAAAAGAGTGAGAACTCTTTGTCACGTTCTGACCTTTATTCCTTTGTTTTGTCTTTATTTAGTATGGTCAGGGCGTGAGTTGGGGTGGGCAGTCTATGTTAGTTTTTCTATATTTTCAGTCTGTGTGTGTCTGCACCAGATATAACTGTTTCGGTTGTCACTTTGTTGTTTTGTAATTTTTGAAGTGTTCAGTTTCTTATTAAAAAGATGAACACTAACCACGCTGCGCTTTGGTCCTCTCATTCTTCCACCGACGACAACCCTTACATTCTGAGTTGGGGCTTGCTTTATACAGCCCAACCTTGTTACATTTCCTAAATCCACCACAACTGTCTCAATGTGTCAAACTAACTGATATCTACTGGATGAGGGGGCCAAATATTCTGAGCCCTCTGTGTTCACCCGCGAGTACTAAGAACTTTGTTCGGAACAGAGATACCTCGTTCTGAACGTGCAAGTTTCAGAGAACAAAGGGTGGGGGTAAGAACATGAGATGTGCACAGCCATTGTAGATTAGGTACAGAGTTAGGTGGAAACAGCAATTTACACAACCAGAGTAACAGGATTGTACATACCTATCATTTAAAACCTGTTTGGGAAAGGCATGCCGCTAGCGGGACACCTCGACAACATCCGGGTAAATTGCAGGGCGCGAAATTCAAAATACAGGAAGCTAAATACTTAACATTCATAAAATAACAAGTGGTTTCCAAAAAATAAAGCTTATTTCTTGTTAATCCAGCCTCCGTGTCAAATTTCAAAAAGGCTTTACGGCGAAAGCATACCATGCGTTTATCTGAGGACAGTGCCCCACATAGAAAATCATAATATACATTTTCCATCCAAGGACAGGAGTCACGAAAGTCAGAAATAGCAATAAAATAATCACTTACCTTTGAAGACCTTCTTTTGGTAATACAAAAGGTCCAATCGAGCCTCTAATACGAAACGTTTTGTAAACTGTGATGCCCTTCTCTCTCATGTCCCCCACTGTGATGCCTTTCTTTCTCATGTCCCCCACTGTGATGCCTTTCTCTCTCCCCCACTGTGATGCCTTTCTCTCTCCCCCACTGTGATGCCTTTCTCTCTCCCCCACTGTGATGCTTTTCTCTGTCATGTCCCCCACTGTGATGCCTTTCTTTCTCATGTCCCCCACTGTGATGCCTTTCTCTCTCCCCCACTGTGATGTTTTTCTCTCTCCTCCACTGTGATGCCTTTCTCTCTCCTGTCCCCCACTGTGATGCCTTTCTCTCTCCTGTCCCCCACTGTGATGCCTTTCTCTCTCCTGTCCCCCACTGTGATGCCTTTCTCTCTCATGTCCCCCACTGTGATGCCTTTCTCTCTCATGTCCCCCACTGTGATGCCTTTCTCTCTCCTGTCCCCCACTGTGATGCCTTTCTCTCTCCCCACTGTGATGCCTTTCTCGCTCCTCTCCCCCACTGTGATGCCTTTCTCTCTCCCCCACTGTGATGCCTTTCTCTCTCATGTCCCCCACTGTGATGTCCTTCTCTCTCCTGTCCCCCACTGTGATGCCTTTCTCTCTCATGCCCCCCACTGTGATGCCTTTCTCTCTCATGTCCCCCATTGTGATGCCCTTCTCTCTCCTGTCCCCCACTGTGATGCCTTTCTCTCTCCCCCACTGTGATGCCTTTCTCTCTCATGTCCCCACTGTGATGCCATTCTCTCTCCTGTCCCCCACTGTGATGCCTTTCTCTCTCCCCCACTGTGATGCCTTCCCCCCCCCCCCACTGTGATGCCTTTCTCTCTCCTGTCCACCACTGTGATGCCTTTATCTCTCCTGTCCCCCACTGTGATGTCCTTCTCTCTCCTGTCCCCCATTGTGATGCCCTTCTCTCTCCTGTCCCCCACTGTGATGCCTTTCTCTCTCCCCCACTGTGATGCCTTTCTCTGTCATGTCCCCCACTGTGATGCCTTTCTCTGTCCTGTCCCCCACTGTGATGTCCTTCTCTCTCCTGTCCCCCACTGTGATGCCTTTCTCTCTCCTGTCCCCCACTGTGATGCCTTTCTCTCTCCTGTCCCCCACTGTGATGCCTTTCTCTCTCCTGTCCCCCACTGTGATGCCTTTCTCTCTCATGTCCCCCACTGTGATGCCTTTCTCTGTCATGTCCCCCACTGTGATGCCTTTCTCTGTCCTGTCCCCCACTGTGATGTCCTTCTCTCTCCTGTCCCCCACTGTGATGCCTTTCTCTCTCCTGTCCCCCACTGTGATGCCTTTCTCTCTCCTGTCCCCCACTGTGATGCCTTTCTCTCTCCTGTCCCCCACTGTGATGCCTTTCTCTCTCATGTCCCCCACTGTGATGCCTTTCTCTCTCCTGTCCCCCACTGTGATGCCTTTCTCTCTCCTGTCCCCCACTGTGATGCCTTTCTCTCTCCTGTCCCCCACTGTGATGCCTTTCTCTGTCCCCCACTGTGATGCCTTTCTCTCTCCTGTCCCCCACTGTGATGCCTTTCTCTCTCCTGTCCCCCACTGTGATGCCTTTCTCTCTCCTGTCCCCCACTGTGATGCCTTTCTCTCTCCTGTCCCCCACTGTGATGCCTTCCTCTGTCCCCCACTGTGATGCCTTTCTCTCTCCTGTCCCCCACTGTGATGCCTTTCTCTCTCCCGTCCCCCACTGTGATGCCTTTCTCTCTCCTGTCCCCCACTGTGATACCTTTCTCTCTCCCCCACTGTGATGCCTTTCTCTCTCCCCCACTGTGATGCCTTTCTCTCTCCTGTCCCCCACTGTGATGCCTTTCTCTCTCCTGTCCCCCACTGTGATACCTTTCTCTGTCCCCCACTGTGATGCCTTTCTCTCTCCCCCACTGTGATGCCTTTCTCTCTCCTGTCCCCCACTGTGATGCCCTTCTCTCTCCTCTCCCCCACTGTGATGCCTTTCTCTCTCCTGTCCCCCACTGTGATGCCTTTCTCTCTCATGTCCCCCACTGTGATGCCTTTCTCTCTCCTGTCCCCCACTGTGATGCCTTTCTCTCTCCTGTCCCCCACTGTGATGCCTTTCTCTCTCCTGTCCCCCACTGTGATGCCTTTCTCTCTCCCCCACTGTGATGCCTTTCTCTCTCCTGTCCCCCACTGTGATGCCTTTCTCTCTCCTGTCCCCCACTGTGATGCCTTTCTCTCTCCCCCACTGTGATGCCTTTCTCTCTCCTGTCCCCCACTGTGATGCCTTTCTCTCTCCTGTCCCCCACTGTGATGCCTTTCTCTCTCCTGTCCCCCACTGTGATACCTTTCTCTGTCCCCCACTGTGATGCCTTTCTCTCTCCTGTCCCCCACTGTGATGCCTTTCTCTCTTCTGTCCCCCACTGTGATGTCTTTCTCTCCTGTCCCCCACTGTGATGCCTTTCTCTCTCCTGTCCCCCACTGTGATGCCTTCCTCTGTCCCCCCACTGTGATGCCTTTCTCTCTCCTGTCCCCCCACTGTGATGCCTTTCTCTCTCCGTCCCCCACTGTGATGCCTTTCTCTCTCCTGTCCCCCACTGTGATACCTTTCTCTCTCCCCCACTGTGATGCCTTTCTCTCTCCCCCACTGTGATGCCTTTCTCTCTCCTGTCCCCCACTGTGATGCCTTTCTCTCTCCTGTCCCCCACTGTGATACCTTTCTCTGTCCCCCACTGTGATGCCTTTCTCTCTCCCCCACTGTGATGCCTTTCTCTCTCCTGTCCCCCACTGTGATGCCCTTCTCTCTCCTCTCCCCCACTGTGATGCCTTTCTCTCTCCTGTCCCCCACTGTGATGCCTTTCTCTCTCCTGTCCCCCACTGTGATGCCTTTCTCTCTCCTGTCCCCCACTGTGATGCCTTTCTCTCTCCCCCACTGTGATGCCTTTCTCTCTCCTGTCCCCCACTGTGATGCCTTTCTCTCTCCTGTCCCCCACTGTGATGCCTTTCTCTCTCCCCCACTGTGATGCCTTTCTCTCTCCTGTCCCCCACTGTGATGCCTTTCTCTCTCCTGTCCCCCACTGTGATGCCTTTCTCTCTCCTGTCCCCCACTGTGATACCTTTCTCTGTCCCCCACTGTGATGCCTTTCTCTCTCCTGTCCCCCACTGTGATGCCTTTCTCTCTTCTGTCCCCCACTGTGATGTCTTTCTCTCTCCTGTCCCCCACTGTGATGCCTTTCTCTCTCCTGTCCCCCACTGTGATGCCTTCCTCTGTCCCCCACTGTGATGCCTTTCTCTCTCCTGTCCCCCACTGTGATGCCTTTCTCTCTCCCGTCCCCCACTGTGATGCCTTTCTCTCTCCTGTCCCCCACTGTGATACCTTTCTCTCTCCCCCACTGTGATGCCTTTCTCTCTCCCCCACTGTGATGCCTTTCTCTCTCCTGTCCCCCACTGTGATGCCTTTCTCTCTCCTGTCCCCCACTGTGATACCTTTCTCTGTCCCCCACTGTGATGCCTTTCTCTCTCCCCCACTGTGATGCCTTTCTCTCTCCTGTCCCCCCCTGTGATGCCTTTCTCTCTCCTCTCCCCCACTGTGATGCCTTTCTCTCTCCTGTCCCCCACTGTGATGCCTTTCTCTCTCATGTCCCCCACTGTGATGCCTTTCTCTCTCCTGTCCCCCACTGTGATGCCTTTCTCTCTCCTGTCCCCCACTGTGATGCCTTTCTCTCTCCTGTCCCCCACTGTGATGCCTTTCTCTCTCCCCCACTGTGATGCCTTTCTCTCTCCTGTCCCCCACTGTGATGCCTTTCTCTCTCCCCCACTGTGATGCCTTTCTCTCTCCCCCACTGTGATGCCTTTCTCTCTCCTGTCCCCCACTGTGATACCTTTCTCTGTCCCCCACTGTGATGCCTTTCTCTCTCCCCCACTGTGATGCCTTTCTCTCTCCTGTCCCCCACTGTGATGCCCTTCTCTCTCCTCTCCCCCACTGTGATGCCTTTCTCTCTCCTGTCCCCCACTGTGATGCCTTTCTCTCTCATGTCCCCCACTGTGATGCCTTTCTCTCTCCTGTCCCCCACTGTGATGCCTTTCTCTCTCCTGTCCCCCACTGTGATACCTTTCTCTGTCCCCCACTGTGACGCCTTTCTCTCTCCCCCACTGTGATGCCTTTCTCTCTCCTGTCCTCCACTGTGATGCCCTTCTCTCTCCTCTCCCCCACTGTGATGCCTTTCTCTCTCCTGTCCCCCACTGTGATGCCTTTCTCTCTCATGTCCCCCACTGTGATGCCTTTCTCTCTCCTGTCCCCCACTGTGATGCCTTTCTCTCTCCTGTCCCCCACTGTGATGCCTTTCTCTCTCCTGTCCCCCACTGTGATGCCTTTCTCTCTCCCCCACTGTGATGCCTTTCTCTCTCCCCCACTGTGATGCCTTTCTCTCTCCTGTCCCCCATTGTGATGCCCTTCTCTCTCCTGTCCCCCACTGTGATGCCTTTCTCTGTCCTGTCCCCCACTGTGATGTCCTTCTCTCTCCTGTCCCCCACTGTGATGCCTTTCTCTCTCCTGTCCCCCACTGTGATGCCTTTCTCTCTCCTGTCCCCCACTGTGATGCCTTTCTCTCTCCTGTCCCCCACTGTGATGCCTTTCTCTCTCCTGTCCCCCACTGTGATTTGTAAGTCGCTCTGGATAAGAGCGTCTGCTAAATGACTTAAATGTAATGTAAATGTGTCATGAATTTAGTCTCCTTCAACTTTCGACGAAACATTCGATGTAATTACTCACACTAAACTTGTGTTTTTCCACTCATGGTTGGTTTCATTGCAATCCTCTGTTTGTTAGTAACACAACCAGACTTCATGGTTATTCTCGCAGGACGTAGTGACCGAAAGAACTGATTTGAACATACCAAACAATAACCTCATTGCGCACCAATGATATGACCAGTGCTTCGTTGATTGACTGTATTTCGGTCCTATTTTGGGCCTGATCGTCTTGAAATCTAGCTTGGTAGATCGCCAATGAGCTGAGGTAAACGGCAATGTGTAACGGTTATATTCGGAAAGACTAGCCCTTGCTTGAAACTCGAGCGTAAAGTCACTAATTTGCCATTGAAAATTTCACTTGAACCAGCCACGCTGGTTACGCATAGCAGTATTGTTTCAAGAGCATTTCCCCCAGTTTTATCTGAAGAATTATGTCGACTAAATCTGGAAAATCAAAGGCAAACCCTAGGTATACAGATGTACATGATATTATCGCTGAAATTGATAGGGAAAGTGAGACGGAGTTACTACAAGATGAGTCGGATAGTAAACAGTTTTGATTCGCAAACCGAGGAGATGTTTTTGTACAGAGAAGATGCGGTGTTGGACTGGTTAGTACTTCTCATGCCGTTTTTGAAATGAGAGGAAGAGGGTCGTTGGCACTCTGTGCTGGAGGAGGATGTCGAGCCACTTCCTCCAACATTCAGACAGAAAAGGCCACCAGGACCTCATCTGGACATGACCTCGAAGTACAGCCCCATTCAACTTTGTCAGCTGTTTTTCACCTTGTCAGTTGTTTATTCCCTGGTGTTGAACACTAATAAGTATGGTGCTAAGAAGCAGGCAGGCAAGAAAGAGGCATGGAAGCCCATTTCCATGTCAGATCATTTTTGTTACCTGTCAATGGTCATTTACATGGGTCATGTGAAGCTAAAGACTACTGGAAAACTGTTCCCCTCTATCAATTGCTTTTCCCCTCCACTGTCATGTCATGCAAAAGGTTTCTGACAATCTCATGGTCACTTCATATCAGTGACCCAGAAGTTGATGAGGACAACGAAAAGAAGCGAGGCACGGCATGGTTTGATAGGCTCGGCAAAATAAAACCTCTCTACCATTGTGGTTGAGGCCTGCAAGACCTATTTTCAGCCCGCCCAGAACTTTTCCATCGATGAGAGGATGGTAGCCTCAAAGGCCAGATTTGGCCTAAAACAATACATGCGTAACAAACCAACTAAATGGGGTTACAAACTGTTTGTTGTGGTTGATTCTGCGTGTGAATACAAGTGCATTTTTTTTGTTTATGAGGGGAAGAGCAGTTGTGCGACCGGTAAGGGACTTAGCTATGATTCCGTCATGGAGTTATTAGATTTTCAATGAATGGGGAAGGGCAACAAACTTTTTGTGGACAACTTCAACACAATCCCTACCCTGTTCACAGACCTGAGGAAGCTGGATGTGTGGGCTTGTGGCACCATTCGGACCAACAGTGGGCTTTCCGAAAACCAAGGTGAATGACATGCCTAAGCGGGCTGATCAGAGTACCATGAGATGGGATCGCCAAGATGGCCTGCTCTTTGTGAAGTGGATGGATACCAGAGAGGTGGTCATGTGCACCACTATCCACAAGTCCTTCAGTGGCGATCACGTCATCAGGCGTGTGAAGGACGCTACTGGGGCATGGACCACCAAAAATGTCCCCATTCCTGCAGCTACAAAGGATTACAACAAGGGCATGGGAGGTGTGGACCTGTCAGACGCACTGATAGGTCACTAAAATGTTCTCCACAAGACAATGTAATGGTACAAGACATTATTTTATCATTTCATCGACATTGCTGTGGTGAATGCCTTCATCCTCCAGAAGGAAATGGCTAAGAGCTGTGGACAGCCCCCCATCTCACAGCTAGCCTTCAGGGAGTTGCTCATCCAGGAGCTTGCTAGCTACAGCAAGTCCGCTGCACCTTTGTCCCCTCTACCTCTGTACCTTCTGCTGCTTCAACCAGTGGTGCTCACATGCCAAAGTTCATCTCTGCAGACATGAATGTGCCTCAGGGCAAAAAGGGCACAGTAGGGAGGCGTCGTTGTGCTCTTTGCCACATGAAATGCCCCGTCACCTGCACCACTTGTTCGGTGACCCTCTGTTTTACACCAGAAAGAGACTGCTATGGGCTATGGCATCAGCAGTCTTCACAATATTGTACATTATACATTGAATGTGTGTAAATTGTTACCCTTGTAATTTTTCATTTTTAAAAAAATGTTTCAGTTATTTGCATCAAAATGTATCACTGTACCAATTTGGCCACTTGAGTACATTTGAGGCTGAAGCACTAGTCAGGGGCAAACTTGGTGTGGACTGTGACCAGGAAGTCCAAGGTCCAGACTGTGGTGGAGCTCGTGCATGGTCTGCCAGGCACAATACCAGAGCACAAACTTGTTCTTGTTTGGCCACTGCAGTTTTCAGAATTCAGGTCCACACGTGTTTCCCCAACTCCGTAGTTGGTGAATAAATTATGCATGTCGTTGATGACTGTGCTGCTGCCTTTGCCGGATGACATGCCTACATCAATCAAGTGATGACATGCCTTCATCAATCAAGTGATGACATGCCTTCATCAATCAAGTGATGACATGCCTTCATCAATCAAGTAATTGACTTGTGGTATTCCTTCACAGCAGACACCAAACAAGCCCCACATTTGAGGAGTTAAAAAGTAGACGGGACCTGGCTGCATAGGGTCAGAATGATGCACCTGCAAACAACAAAATGTAAATTAATTACACAGCTCAGTGAAATGCTCTCTCTCTCTCTCACTCTCTGTTTCTCTCTGTCCTTAATCAGTATAAAGAAGGAAATGTTGCTTACTAGTTGAGAAAAAATCAAAGCTGTAATGCATCCCGATGTCTTTGCTTGCTGGTTCAGTAGGGGCCCCCAGAGACAACTGCATGTCTTGACAGGTGGTCTTGCAGTCAGCAAATATCTTCCGGTAGACAGACCGCACACTCTGAACAAGCAGGAGATGCAGCTCTTAATTCTTCAGCTTGGCTGACTTAACAAATTCTGGCAGATCTGAAGACCTGATAGTTGCTCCTCTGGCACTGCCAGCACAGGTCTGTCCTGGGCTTAGTGCTTGAGATGTGGGGCAGCAATTTTGTCTACAGATTCCTGAAGGAAGACAGCCCTCTGGAAAATACAAAAATAATGTGAGAGCAATAAAGGTAGTGCCAATCATGTTGGTCAATTAAATAATCAAAACGTGTTGCTTATGCTTTACATACCGAGTGCTGTCATCGATTCCTTGTAGAGAGGCCACACTGCTGCTTTTGTCACATGGCATGGCAGCAGCTTTCCACCAAAGTGTTTGTGTCCTGGGTGGAGTCCTGGTAATACTATTGCATTATCCTCTGCGTCATTGTTGATGAAGTTCACCACTCGCGGCAAGTCCTTATGCTTCAGGTGTAACCTGTGCTTGCTTGGACCAGCTCTCTTTTTGATGTGGGGCGTTAGATTATACCATTCTCCTTGTATGACTGGTAGAGGAGAGTTATGCTTGTTCTACTGATGCTGAAAGACAAATTCCAATAGATAGCCATAATCACCCTCAGACATGCCTGGGTAACTTGATGGGTCATCAGCTAGCTAGCTAACAGTAAGCTTTCACTTGGGTTCTTTAGTTTAGATTTGTAGATAGCTAGCTAAACAATGAAGCATAATCCCAATCCATAGAGTACTAGCAATACAAAATGATTGTCATAGCTATCTAAAGTTAATCAAACAGGTTCAACGTTAGCTAGTTAGCTAGTTAAAGTTAGGCTATACCTAGCAATGCGAAATGGAATTCTGAGATCTCACGTGCTTGTGAAATGTCTGTGTGTCAAGGAAGCGTGAGATAAGGGGAACTGGCAGTTTCTGCGTTAGGCGAAGGTGTTTCCTGTTTTTGCAGGAGTGCATGCAAAGACCAATGTCAGTGAAATAGTTTGCCACTCTAAGCTCGTTAGTGTTGCAGGATGTTCTTTGTGGTTTGCAGGGGAGTATATTTTGAGTGATGGCAGCCATGTGTCCTTCCCTTGAGCTGTTTTGTGCGGGGATAATCATGTTATTGCACGTAGGCTCTAAACTTGACTGAGGACACTGGGCCCAGAGTTATCTGAGGACATCCGGTCTAACCAGAGCATTGGCCAGCTAGTAATGCTTGATATATGAATATTTATATAACAGGAGTCAATTCCAAAATTCTGAATTGAGCCGAACCCTGGTTTGAGCAGGTCCCTGAACAGAGCAACATCAGGAGACCCAACCTCGGTCACCTCGAAAAATACCTTTTCACATGGTCCCAAAATAGTCCATAACATTGGGACAGAGCAACATCAGTCACCTTTCCTCAGGTTCCAGAACAGTGAAATAGAAAAGGATTTCCGTAAATAATAATCAAATTAAAAACTTGAAAGTGAGAAAAAATTCATATGGTTTTCAAACACACATATGAGCACACGTTTGAACACTTCATGTGAAAGAATAGAAGAAGAATGTCATACAAATTCCAAATTCCACGAGTCAGACGCGTGGTTTTCAGACATGTGAAATTTCACATGGATTTTCACATGTTGATTTTTCACACACCTCAATATCAATTTATTTTGACATCAGATTTTGTTCGTATAGATTATGTATTTGGACTTTTTTCAGTGTATTTTGAACGCTTTCAGACAACTAAATAAAAAAGTTTAGCCTAAAATGACTTTCCCAAATCTAACTGTCTGTAGCTCATGACATGAAGCAAGGATATGCATATTCTTGGTACCATTTGAAAGGAAACACTTTGACGTTTGTGGAAATGTGAAAGGAATATAGGAGAATAAAACACATTCGATTTGGTAAAAGATAATACAAAGAAAAAACCAAACGTTTTTTGTATATTTTTGTACCATCATTTTTTAAATGCAAGAGAAATGCCATAATGTATTATTCCAGCCCAGGTACAATTTAGATTTTGTCCCACTAGATGGCAGCAGTGTATGTGCACATTTTTAGACTGATCCAATGAACCATTGCATTTCTGTTCAAACTTTTGTGTCAAGACTTCCCAAATGTGCCTAAATGGTTTATTAATAACTTTTGAAGTTCAAAACTGTGCACTCTCCTCAAACAATAGCATGGTATTATTTCAATCTAATAGCTACTGTAAATTGGACAGTGCAGTTAGATTACCAATAATATAAGCTTTCTGCCAATATCAAATATGTCTATGTCCTGGGAAATATTCTTGTTACTTACAACCTCATGCTAATCGCATTAGCCTACGTTAGCGCAACCGTCCCGTGGGGGACACACCAATCCTGAAGATGTTTGATTACCAATAATATAAGCTTTTTGCCAATATCAAATATGTCTATGTTCTGGAAAATATTGTTGTTACTTACAACCTCATGCTAATCACATTAGCGGACCGATCCCGTAGAGGTAGTGATTTCTTTGCAGCAATTCGACCATGAAGGCCTGATTCTCCTCTGAACAGTTGATGTTGAGATGTGTCTGTTAATTGATCTCTGTGAAGCATTTATTTGGGCTGAAATTTCTGAGGCTGGTAACTCTAATGAACTTATCCTTTGCAGCAGAGGTACCGACTGCACTTGAAGAAACTTTCAAAGTTCTTAAAATGTCTAAATTTTCTTGTAGTAATATTAATGATTAACTGATTAACTGATTAATGATTGCTTATAGTAATGATTAACTGTAATTTCTCTTTGCTTATTTGAGCTGTTCTTGCCATATTATGGTCTAGGTCTTTTTCCAAATAGGGCTATCTTCTGCATACCACTAAGAAGAAATAATCTGAAATGCATTCCTGGTAACTACCTCATGGAGCTGTTTGAGAGAATTCCAAGAGTGTGTAAAGCTGTCATAAAGGCAAATGGTGGCCACTGAATAATCTCAAATATATCATTTATTTTAATTTGTTTAACACTTTTATGGTAACTACATGATTCCATATGAGTTATTTCATAGTTTGTATGTCTTCACTATTATTCTACAATGTAGAAAATAGTAAAAATAAAGAAAAACTCTTGAATGAGTAGGTGTGTCCAAACGTTTGACTGGTACTATATATACAGTGCGTACTCAGACCCCTTGACTTTTTCAACATTTTGTTCCATTACAGCCTTATTTCCCCCTGATAAATCAAAACAGAATACCACATAATGAAAATGCAAATACAGGTTTTTAGAAATTTTTGCTAGTTTAATTAAAAATAAAAATAAATGAAATATCTCATTTACATAAACCCTTTTACTCAGTAATTTGTTGAAGTACCTTTGGAAGTGATTACAGCCTTGATTCTTCTTGAGTATGACGCCACAAGCTTGGCACACCTGTATTTGGGGAGTATGTCCCATTCTTCTCTACAGATCCTCTCAAGCTCTGTCAAGTTGGACGGGAGTATCGCAGGACAGCTATTTTCAGGTATCTCCAGAGATGTCAGATCGGGTTCAAGTCCATGCTCTGCCTGGGCCACTCAAGGACTTTCAGAGACTTGTCCCAAAGCCACTCCTGTGTCGTCTTGGCTGTTTGCTTAGGGCCGTTGTCCTGTTGGAAGGTGAACCTTCACCCCAGTCTGAGGTCCTGTGTGCTCTGGAGCAAGTTTTCATCAAGGATCTCTGTGTATTTTGTTCCGTTCAACTTTCCCTCAATCCTAACTAGTCTCCCAGTCCCTGCCGCAGAAAAACATCCCCACAGTGTGATACTGCCACCACCATGCTTCAACGTAGGGATGGTGCAAGGTTTCCTCCAGATGTGATGCTTGGCATTCAGGCAAATGAGTTCAATCCCTATTCTTGGAATCTTGTTTCTCATGGTCTGAGAGTCTTAGGTGCCCTTTGGTAAGCTCCAAGCGGGCTATGATGCGCCTTTTACTGAAGAGTGTCTTCCATCTGGCCACTCTACCATATAGGCCTGAGTGGTGGAGTGCTGCAGAGATGGTTGTCCTTCTGGATGGTTCTCCAATCTCCACAAAGGAACTCTGGAGCTCTGTCAGAGTGACCATCGGGTTCTTGGTCACCTTAATGACCTTCTACCTCGATTGCTCAGTCTGGCCGGGCGGCCAGCTCTAGGAATAGTCTTGGTGGTTCCAATCTTCCTCCATTTAAGAATGATGTAGGCCACTATTTTCTTGGGGACCTTCAATGGTGCAGAAAGTTTTTCGTACCCATCCCCAGATATGTGCCTTGACACAAACCTGTCTCGGAGCTCTACGGATAATTCCTTTGACCTCATGGCATGGTTTTTGTTCTAACATACACTCTCAACTGTGAGACCTTTTATAGAAAGGTGTGTGCCTTTCCATATCATGTCTAATCAATTGAATTTACCAAAGGTGGCTCTCCCTCACAGGGAGTATGGCTACGCCAGGTAGGAGACCTACGCCAGGTAGGCACCGTGTTATGCTGTGGTGCGCACGGTGTCTCCAGTGCGGGTACATAGCCCGGTGCGGTACATACCAGCTCTGCGTATCGGCTGGGCTAGAGTAAGCATCGAGCCAAGTGTCATGAAGCCGGCTCTACGCATCTGGTCTCCAGTGCGTCTCCTTGGACCGGCTTACATGGCACCAGCCTTGCGCTCGGTGTCTCCGGTTCGCCTGCATAGCCCAGTGCGGGCTATTCCACCTCGCCACACTGGCAGGGCGACCGGGAGTATTCAACCAGGTAAGGTTGGGCAGGCTCGGTGCTCAAGAGCTCCAGTGCGCCTGCACGGTCCGGTCTATCCAGTACCACCTCCACGCATCAGCCCACCAGCGCCAGCACCACGCACCAGGCCTTCAGTGCGCTTCGCCTGTCCAGCACTGCCAGAGCCTTCCTCCTCTCCAGAGCTGCCGGGGTCTCCCACCTGTTTAGCGCTGCCAGAGCCTTCCTCCTCTCCAGCGCTGCCGGAGTCTCCCGCCTGTTTAGCGCTGCCAGAGCCTTCCTCCTCTCCAGCGCTGCCGGAGTCTCCTGCCTTTTTAGCGCTGCCAGTCTGCATGGAGCAGCCAGAGCTGCCAGTCTGCATGGAGCAGCCAGAGCTGCCAGTCTGCATGGAGCAGCCAGAGCCGCCAGGATCCGCCAGTCAGCCAGGATCTGCCAGAACCACCAGCCAGCCAGGATCTGCCAGAGCCAACTACCTGCCTGAGCTTCCTCTCAGTCCCGAGCTGCCCCTCAGTCCCGAGCTGCCCCTCAGTCCCGAGCTGCCCTCAGTCCAGTGGTGTCCTTGGTGAGGGTTACTAGGCCAAGGTAAAGTCTATGGTTGCCTGAAGTGGTTCTCAATCAGAGGCAGGTGATTATCGTTGTCTCTGATTGGGAACCATATTTAGGCAGCCATATTCTTTGAGTGTTTTGTGGGTGATTGTTCCTGTCTCTATGTTAGTTTGCACCAGAAAGGCTGTTTCGGTTTTTCACGTTTGTTTTTTTGTATTTATGTTCATGTTTGAGTTTTCCTTTATTAAAGAACATGAACACCAACTACGCCGCATTTTGGTCCGATCCTTGCAACACCTCTTCGTCAGAGGAGGAATTACATTGATGGAAGCAACAGTCTATCTGCAATATTAAAGCTGAACTACCCCTTAAAAGTTCTGGTTTCACTTTAAAAATAAATGTATTGACTGCCAAAGCAAATGCATTAATCGCTCCTCTACACCATAGTCTGTCTTCTATAATGATAAAACATCATTGACAGTTTAACAGAAGAATTACAGTTCTGGTAGTTAAGCGTGTACAGTATGTGACAGGGAATTGTCAGATAGTTTACATTTACATTTTACATTTAAGTCATTTAGCAGACGCTCTTATCCAGAGCGACTTACAAATTGGTGCATACACCTTATGACATCCAGTGGAACAGCCACTTTACAATAGTGCATCTAAATATTTTTAGGGGGGGGGGGGTGAGAAGGATTACTTACCCTATCCTAGGTATTCCTTGAAGAGGTGGGGTTTCAGGTGTCTCCGGAAGGTGGTGATTAAGGGAGTTTGTTCCACCATGGGGGCCAGAGCAGCGAACAGTTTTGACTGGGCTGAGCGGGAACATCAGTGGTAGGGAGGCGAGCAGGCCAGAGGTGGATGAACGCAGTGCCCTTGTTTGGGTGTAATCAGAGCCTGGAGGTACTGAGGTGCCGTTCCCCTCACAGCTCCGTAGGCAAGCACCATGGTCTTGTAGCGGATGCGAGCTTCAACTGGAAGCCAGTGGAGAGAGCGGAGGAGCGGGGTGACGTGAGAGAACTTGGGAAGGTTGAACACCAGACGGGCTGCGGCGTTCTGGATGAGTTGTAGGGGTTTAATGGCACAGGCAGGGAGCCCAGCCAACAGCGAGTTATAGTTCATGTCGAATTGAATTGTTATACATATGCTGATGAAAAACATAATTTATTCCATTAACAATGCTTACATTATTAGTAACTGCTATAAGAACTATATAACACTTGGGATAATAGTTCCTGACCGAATGTCAAACAGTCATGATATCTACTACATCTAATATTAAGTGGCACAACTGTTGCGAAAGTGAAACGGTGAAATGTTCAAGCACGTGTCATTTTCCGCTTCATTACCGAGCTATGTCACTCGCCAACTTGAGGTTAGTTGTTTTGACAAGCTATATGCCATTGTTATGATAGCATTATGTTACCCTCATGACAGCAACCCCCATGTCAAAGGCCAACAATAACTCATACAGCCATACAGCAGCCATACCACTCTGTCTGCATGCATCCCACTGATGGTTTGCCTCTGAAGCTATGCATGGCTTGGTCGACCTTTGGACAGGAGACCAGATGCTGCTGGAAGTGGTGTTTGAGGGCTAATAGGGGACACTCATCCCTCTGGTCTAAGGTGACCCTATGCCCCAGGGCAGTAGTGATTGGTGCCACTGCCCTATGTAGGGGTTGCTGTGGTTCAAATTGGACATTAAACGGTTGTGAACATATTTACGGTCATGTTATGGTCAATTGACACAGGCCTCAACATCATGTGGGTCTCACAGTAGCATGAGTTGCAATGCATGTTTTTTTTCACACAGCAAATGACCTACGGTTGACGCTTCCCCAGCATGTTGATGTGAATGCGTTCTCAACCAACTTAGCTGGTGTTAGGGATTTCAGTATTTTACAACTTGATGCTTCTTCACCCTAAAAGTTGTCAGAAACTGTAATCCATGGTTGAGTTTTCTTTAATAAACAGCCACTAAAAACCTCAGCTAACTAAACAACCATGCAATGTTTTTTTTTTTAAATGGTCAAATGATTTTTAACTAAGGTCAAACTAATTTCAGTTGATTTAGCCATAACATTTAGAAAATGACACAAAGTTTCCTTTACACTCATTGTAAAGCAGCCAATAAGGAGGGACAAGTAATACATAACTCTTCCTCACCTCCTTCCTCCTCCTCTCTGTGTGTTCTTTATGTTTGAAGCCCCCGGTAATCAATCTGTCTCATTTGCCTCGAGTTACATGTCAGGAGGACGTTGAAGTGGCTTTGCGGGAAAATGCCCAGAGTCCTGCAGCCTAAGGAGATAATGTGTGAATCCATGGAAGTTACACAAGCTAGCCACATTGTTAATGGGGGTAGTGTGTGTGTGTGTGTGTGTGTGTGTGTGTGTGTGTGTGTGTGTGTGAGCGATGGAGACACAATAATTACTTTTATGACCATATTTGAAAACATTGCTTTTTGACAAGAGCATATTATGTTGATTGAAGGACTTTATTATTTTGTGGATTGTACTGTTTATATAGCAAATTCACATTTGTATAATACAGTGTACATATTAGTAAATACAAGGAACATTCAGTATTTCTCACTTCTGTACATCTTGGCGCATTAAGAATCCGTCTTGTTTCACTATGGACCACATCATCAGGGCTTGGTGACGACATCTCCATCAATTTATTTTCATATATTTTCAACAATCCCTTCACTGTCAAACTCCCACCTCTTCCTCTGACCAAACAGTATGCGGCCAAGTGCGAGGTTAAGTTGAATATAAGCCTTCATTGGTATTTTATTGTACTTACTAGGTGTGCTGCTTCACAACTACACAAAACATATGGCCTGCAACTGTCCTCTAATAAAAATAAAGAAATTAAGTGAATACTGTTTGGGGGGAAACAATTCTGTCCTCAGTTCAGTTTTCATATCATATTTGCACATTCCTCGTCAGTGTCTGTAGGGGAAACCAACTTTGTTGTTACAGTCATGGCTATACACTGGGTGTACAAAACATTAGACGCCTGACTCAACCTTGTCTGACATATGTTCTCCCCACGCAAACTGGCCCGTCTCCTGAGAACCGCTGCAGTGAGAGAGAGCGAGAGTAAAAATATGTCAGGAAATGTCATAGACAGAGTTTAATTGGAGTTGAATAGCTTTTACATCGTAGCGTTGCCTTCAAGGTAACAGTCCGTTTAAAGACCGCTGCTCTATCAAAAGAGGCAACTATGGATAATCATTTTGCCAAATAAGTGATAACATGTGGGACTGAGCCGAGCTGTACCAATCCATGCCACTCGTCAGTCAGTATGGCTCAGTATTGAATGGCCTGCTGTCATTTCATGCCCAACCCTCGTAGTGGAGAGCTATCATCCTATAGGTTTTCCTTTCATCCCGTACCTAACCTACTTGCAACACATTCAGTACATACACTGAGAATACGAAACATAAAAAATACCTGCTCTTTCCATGACATAGACTGACCAGGTGAATCCAGGTGAAAGCTATGATCCCTTATTGATGTCACTTGTTATAGCCACTTCAATCAGTGTAGAGGAAGGGGAGGAGACAGGTTAAAGAATGATTTTTAAGCCTTGAGACAACTGAGACATGGATTGTGTGTGTGTGCCATTCAGAGGGTGAATGGGCAAGACAAAAGATTTAAGTGTCTTTGTACGGGGTATGGTAGTAGGTGCCAGGCGGACCAGTTTGAGTGTGTCAAGAACTGCCACGCTGCTGGGTTTTTTACATTCAACAGTTTCCCGTGTGTATCAAGAATGGTCCACCACCCAAAGGACATCCAGCCAACTTGACAACTGTGGGAATCATTGCGAGTCAACATTGGCCAGCATCCCTGTGGAACGCTTTCGACACCTTGTAGAGTCCATACCCTCATGAATTGTGGCTGTTCTGAGGGCAAAAGGTGGTGCAACTCAATATTAGGAGGGTGTTCCTAATGTTCTGTTCTCTCAGTATGTATATATATATATATATATATATATACACACACACACACACATGCATACACTATACAGGGATATACCACATTTAGTCCCAGCAGTGTTTACCATGCAATACCGTTGATCCAGACATCTGGGGTTGGTTTCCTAGACAAAAAATGAATTATAGTCCTGGACTAAAAAGCATCAACAGAGGATCTTCTTTGAAATAGCTTTTTAGTTCAGGACTGTGCTTAATTTGTGTCCTACTGACTGTGGCTAAGGCATACAGAGAAACCATTTTGGCCAAATATTCTATTTCTTTAGAGTCAGGTCATTGAGGTAAAGTGGGATTGAGTCACTGTCAATAGACTCTAGAGACTGCATCTGAGTCAGAAGTCCTGTCGGACCATGATATTTTACGATCAGCCTCGAGGGCTCAAAAACACAAACTTCAAATGAACACTTATCAAAACCAAATAAAAATACATACAAAACAAACACAACATCATCATCAGGGACCTGAAACATTTCCCAGGTCACTTGTGATGTCGAATACATACGGGTGCTCTACAATCTAACATATAATACCGTTTATTACTGCTAGTAACACATGAAAACCCTTGAGAATACCTTTGTTCATAATGTAGCCACTGAACTAAGATCAGTAAACTATTGGTGAAACGTTCTGTACAGTACTTACAATAGGCACGTGTGCCTATCGACTCAGGCCAGACTCTTGCAGTAGCAAGCTAAACCAGGAGTGGGTCAATTCTGTGACATAGACTGGTTCAAGGTCCAGCAAAGCATGAATATTGTCTTCGCTCTCTTTGAACCTACCTATATGTCAGTAATGCCACAATTGAACAAGACAGCCCGAACAGATCTCTTTGTATTAAATGATGGACAGAAAGCAAGCGACCACTGTTACTTCCTCCGAACTCCTGTCATTCAACCCCAGTCCCCCCCAATGTGAAATTGAAAAAAATATATATAAAAAAAAAAAATCAAGTTGACAATGAGAATAAATGGGGATACGCTTCACTTTAGGCTGTATTATGCTGCAATTACATTTGTTATAAGCAAGCATATGACCCCCCACAAAGCACAACAAAAATAAGGGAACATCCCCCTCAGTTGTTAATTCATAGCTGCCTGTAATGGTTATGCATGCCTACGACACATTTTGAAGCATTTACGAAGGCTTTATGAATGCACCGATGTGCTAACATTTTCACTTTGAGCTAACACGTATAGTGCTTTATTACTTGTCATAAGCATACAATGAGGCTTACGAGGCTTATAATATGTAGGTACCATGGCATGACAATAAGACATTATAAGTGGGTCATAAATGCCTATAACAATTTTTACAATGCATTATAACCACATCTTAATGCATTGTACCCGTCTGCTTTAAGTAACCTGTTACCAAAAGGTCTAATTGGCATGCTTCTTTTCATCTTTTCAACTCTCAGTGGTTGGAAGTCCTCCCGTATTGCTCGTCTCCAATCTCTAAGGACTAGCCTTTCATTCGAAGGTTGTTGTCGTGAACAATGGGGAAACTAGACACCCCTGTTTTTCCTCTGATCTGCGTCCATCCCTATTCTTTTGTCTGAAGGATTGTCAGTCACAATGGCCACCGGGTCGTCTTTTTGGCAGTCCCCTTCTAGATATCATATGAATATGGTCCCTGCTACTTTAGACATTGAAACACTTTTCCAGGCAATGTGAGATCTGATCCTCCGAGCAGCGCGACTGCATAGAAAGACAACCTGGAACGCCACTGATATCATTGCCTGAGTAAGTTCTACAAAGGGCCTTTCCTGAAACACTAGCTAGTGTTGAATCCCACCACAAGGCCTCCCTCACCTTCCTCAACCTATACACAGCTAATCCAGGATGTCTGAGCGTTGATTAGGAAAAGGAAACAACATTAGACAAACATCCAGCTAATCACTAAAGCCACACAAAAGACCCTGAGAAACTAAACAGAAATAGATAACCCTGGATTTGTATATCTTAGCCTGAAATAATGGCTAGTTGTTCAGTCGTTAAGTTATTTTATGTACAGTACTTGTATGTGTATTTTGAATATGATGTGTATCGGTTATATGACTCGCAAGTGTGTACATGCTGTTCCTCTTGCTAACACAGCAGTGGATGACCTCACGGGACAGGATTACATGATTTATACAGATTCCAAGCAAGATGTTTTGAAAGACAGTTGTGGTGTGAATGACTGCAATATTTTGGACTGCAAGTTGGCCTACATCCATCATGTCCAATAAGGTGTCCTGCAGGTGGTCCCTGAAAGGGTGTAGGTTCATGTCCAATGACCTTGGTCCTGTTGTCCCTTATCATTGACACAACACAGTCTTTTTTGTTTGTTTGTTCTCTTATACAGTATGTGTATGCATACATGTGTGTGGATACTGGCATGCATGCATCTGTGTGTTTGTGTACGTGTGCATGTAAGTGTGTGTAGATATACATTTGTGTGTGTGCGTGTGTGTGTCCGTGCGTGCGTGCGTGTGTGTGTATGTATGTGTGTGTGTGTGTGTGTGTGCGTGCATTCATGGATGTTTGTGTGTGTAGATAGGCCTATATGTGTGAGTGAGTTTTAAATTCCTAGTCCTTTTCTATCTAGGTCAGAGTATAGGCCTAGTGTGAGAGCCCCAGTGTTATGCAGATGGGCCTGGCCAGATAGAAGCTGGAGTCAGGTTGCCTGCTCCACAGACTACCATGTTAGCCAGCACAGGCCAGCCAGTCCACTAGTCCGACTTTGTTCCAGTAGATATATAGATACTGGGAACTGTTCCTATGTCAGGTCTAAAGAAATAATAATAATGCATAACGATAACTTAAGTTTGAAAGGGGATATTTCTCCTTCATATTTCATTTCACAAAATTCATTTCTCCATATCAATGTGTTGAAAATAATAGAGGCAACGATGCAGGTTGATATGTCATTAGTTTTTTTCACACAAGAATTGGTTTGGATTTAGTGCTAACCTATTGTAGTCTAGCTCGTTATATCTTTCCAGTCCTTGATCTCTGCTGAAAATGACCACCATTCAGCTGTGACCGACAGTCATTGATTGACTAGCAAATGGTCACAAATAATGGAAGATTTTGCGAATAAATTACAAACAATTGAATGTTCAGATGTTATATTAGGTATAGGTATGGTTGATAAGCTAGGCTTTGGTAGTATAGAACAACAAAAATGAAATGAAAGAATAGTAGTACCTTACTGTACGTGTTGAATGCCAAGTGATGCTCGTCAAGGCACCACAAGCCAGAGTTCTGTGTTGCAAGTGAGGAATGGATGAAAAGAACGTGTTCAGTCAAAATAGAAGCACAGAAAATGAAAATGAAGCACAATCCCCAGAGTCTTGTAGCCTTTTGCTACTTCCGGGTTAGTGAGAGAGCAGAGCAAAATGGTGCCTGATTGTTTTGGGCACACTGAAGACACAGTGGAACATCCAGTAGTATGGTTACAAGGCCACAGTTGACCATAATGGGTTTGTGTGTCTTGAAAGTGCACCAGCCACAGAGTTTGACATAGGTTCACAAGTGGAATTGGAAGCGATAGGTTTCACACGATGCGGCACGCTTAGGAAGGACCATAAAGGCGGTAAGTGGCTGCCGAAGTCTCGCAGAAATGTTCGATTTAGGTCTGGGGCCGAGTCTTGGTGGATCGATAGCAGTAGTTTTGGCATCAGGTGTGGATGATCAGACTTTGGTTTGCCGATCTGAATGGTTTGGCATTGGTGTAATTGCTCAGATGGTTGGTGTAGTCGGTTAAATAGTCACAGTATGGATGGACTGTGGCGGGGGGGGGTTTGGCTGTGATGTTGCAGGGAGATTTTCGTAGCATTGGCGGTAATGGTTAAATGGTCACACTGCAGATGTGGCAGTGGGTTTGACGGTGTTGGGGCTGAGCACGAGGCTCTGTGCGATGTCTTCGCGGTTGATCTTGCACAGCGCCGTGCAGAGCGTGTCCAGGCTGGCGCAATCCTGGCTCGCCCAATCAGAGAGCAGTGCACGGACTGGATGTTCCTGCTGCCGGAATGTGGCGATGCGCTCTTCCTGGTATCCCAGCAGCCCTGCCAGGCTGCACCAATCTCTGTCCTCCGTGTGGTCGTAGCCCTCCCCTTCTCCGCCCCTGTAGAGGAGTTTCTCAACCTCCTCTCGCGTGTGGAGCGGAAGGAGCAGACAAGGCTCCTCATCCACAGTGACCACTGCAGGGAGAAAGACGTTACATGAGCGTTAGTCCGAGGTTACATTTACGTTCATATCTGTTGAAGTAATGTTTAATCACACTGGTCAGTGAGCTCCAAATCCTTACTCAATAATATATATAAATAATATATGCCATTTAGCAGACGCTTTTATCCAAAGCGACTTACAGTCATGTGTGCATACATTCTACGTATGGGTGGTCCCGGGAATCGAACCCACTACCCTGGCGTTACAAGCGCCATGCTCTACCAACTGAGCTACAGAAGGACCATAAGATCTGTGTGGACGTTTTGTCAATCATACATTAATGTCAATGGATCATCGTTACATCATAGCTTTGACTTTGAATTTGGCTTTGTTTCCAGAAGGAATCACTAAACAGAAAAGCACATCAGCAAATAATATTGATTCACTACACTTATAGACAGTATATTGTAGGACTTTGTTCAGGCCAGCTGGAGTACTCTTTCCTGACTGACTATTTCCTCTGCTCCCGTTGCTTATAGTTCTTTGGAACTAGTTCTAGTTCTCTGAAGGTTTTCTAAGGAGCCTGTTCATCTCAAGAGAATCACGCGACTCCACAGAAAAACCAGCCATCTGGTCTAGTCTCAGCCAAGTGTGTGTTTTTGAAAGGTCTACATTCTTCCAAACGGGTTCTTCAGGGCTTGACTCCAAACCGCCAGGAGCGCATGCCGCTGGTGAACTGACTGTTGGCCCCTAACAGAGGTTTGTTTTTATTGTTGTTGATTTGCTACAGTAGGTTTGAGAGGTTGTGTTCAAAGGGAAATTCCTATCCTCTTGTCTTACTGAGTGAAGGCCCTCAGGGTGTTAACAAACATGGCATCTAGAAAAGCTATTCCATGCCAGCTTACTGTCCATCAAACCTATTTGTGGTAGTGTTCTGTTGAGTGGTATCACGGTTCAACCTAAATGGCTTAATTATGCACTTTGCTCCATTTCGAAAAACTGCAAGCAGCCATCAAACACATTGTACCTCTATGGAGTTGGTTTGTTGTGTGGCACATGGTATAATTGACCTGAATGCTGACTTAAATGTGAATTCATGAATGGATCTTTTCATTATATTTTTTTTTTTGGGGGGGGAGCTTGTCTAGGTGTGCTATTGTGGATGTGGTACATTAATCTATATTTTGTGTTACAGTACATTAGGTGTCGGGTGCACAGACCTGTAGTAAAGTTCACGTCTGTACCTGTCTGTCCCTGGGTTGACTTGTCTCTACATACAGGTGTGTGTGTGTTAAAGTATGTGTGTATGTGCATACTGTATGCCGTGCGTGAGCTTCAAGTAAGGGGAAGCTAAAAAAAATCTACAACAATTTTTTTGACCTTTATGATAAATTATTGCATGTATCTATTATGGCATTTGCAGACAAATGTAAGCTAGCCTACTATTCCTAATGTGAGGAGTAGATTGGATAGTCACAAGGCTAATAATATAACTGACTCACTGTTCGCAAAATAATTGTCTTTTATAAACACATTTCGTGCAATTCTAAGACACTTTACTCTCTATGACTGGAGACAATAGCAGAATATTTAATACAACAAAAATGACAGGGTAGTCTACTGTGCTGACAAACTGAGCTAAATAAAAACAACCTTGTCATGAATACAACCATCTAATTAAGGCCTATGAAAAGGGGAGACACATATTGTAGGCTATGACGTCCATCTAGCCTGGGGGAGGAAAATGTTATCCTAAAAAAACTTTCCGGGAGCACGGACTCACCCAATGATAAAGACAGTGATTGTGCGCACTCACCGGGGATATGGCCGATGCGCTCCGCTATAGTACCAATTAGCCCAAAGGCTGGCAGATGGCGATATTGAGTCGTTTCATCTTACCGTCCATAGGGAATGTATACAGCCGGCTATACAATCGTATCCCCCGTGGACCGGTTCGTAAATAAAACTTTCCCTATTCAGGCTGCAAAATCATCAATTTCCACCCTAACTCTATTTAATCGCAAGAAGGCAGACAGAAAACTGGAAAAATATGCATACTTTCTCCATTTTCCACCGCCATGCTAGAGTAGCTAAAGCTAGTCCAGGATGTTGCGTATTGTGTTCAGCCAATCAGGTTGTGGCAGTCTTTTATTTTGAATCAATTAGACCCTGGGTGAAAAAACAGACTGTAGCAACCTGATTGGCTGAACGTGATACACAACTTCTGGGACTAGCATGGTGGTGGAAAATGTTTTTTCATAAAGAAAGTATGTATATTTTCCATTTTTTCTGCCTTCTCGAGATAGAGTTAAGGAGAGTTAAGGAGGAAATTGGTGCCTTTGCAGCCTTCAATGGAGAATGCTTTATGTACCCACTGGTCCACGAGGGACACAAGTTTGCAGCGGCTAAGTAAGACAATAAGATGAAATTACTCAATATCGGCATATGTCCACCTTTGGGCTAAGTGTTGTTTGCTCAATAGCCTATTGGGAGTTGAACATTTTGATATCTTAACTAAAGACAGTTTAGAGTTTTTTATTTGTTTTTCCAACGATTGTATTTAGAAATATTGAGATATGACTAGGCCTATTTTAGATGCTTTTCACTGACTGCCGCAAATCAACAATCAGCTATTTGACATGCTGCGCGCTGCCCAAATTGCACGCTTCCCGACTGTAGGTTATGCCCTGGCCTTGTGATTGAAAACAATCCACGCTTTAAAAAAAGAGAAGCTAGTGTTTTGAAGGATTTCATTTATTTTTGTATAGGCAGTGGTAATTATATAATTTGGGCAAGTTTAATTCAATTTACTTCAGAGGAAGCTTAGCTTTGCTTATTGGACACGCCACCTGTGTGTGTGTGTGTGTGTGTGTGTGTGTGTGTGTGTGTGTGTGTGTGTGTGTGTGTGTGTGTGTGTGTGTGTGTGTGTGTGTGTGTGTGTGTGTGTGTGTGGTGTGTGTGTGTGTGTGTGTGTGTGTGTGTGTGCGTGCTCATACATCTGTGCTCGCCTGTGTGTGAGTATCTCTGTGCAGGCCTACCTGTCTGTGCCTGAGTCTGCCCCTGGCCTTGCTGCTCCTGTAGACTTTGGCTATCCACCGATATGCCACTGTCGCTGTGCAGCTTCTCCCCCTCCGGCGAAGGAGTCTGGTTCTGATTTGCTGTGCAGTTGTTGGCTCCCTGCTTGTTCTGCTTACAGCTGTTCCACCTGGACAGAGATTTTAAAAAAGTACTCATTATATAAAAATGGATTAATAAATGCCTTAAATGGACTTGGCGCTGATGAAGGTCAGGGCCCGTACTCGTAAAGCGTATCAGAGTATATATACCGTATCAGCACTCCTACTCTGAGGCACTTTATGAATACCGGCCATGACCCTTGCAGCTTCACAGAGCCGAAGGTCTAATGAAATTAAACGTTAGTTAAAGAAACATTTGTTAAATTCAAGAATACCAGTGTTCAGTTACCTTGTATGGTGTTGTAAAGTTCAGTTTATCCAGATACCCCATTGGTACATCAGGACTAATCATACAACTATGCAATAATATATATTTTTTTTTTACAAAAGTAATAGTGGGTTATTTTAAAACATGCAGAGGAAATTTGAAGAGCCAAGAGAGACTCCATTGGGTTAAATGACTAATTGATCATGATAATCCCACCCACCATTAGTGCCCGCCTGGAGACACGCTCACCCCATCCCCATCACTATCAATTAACAACATACATGATGAGCAGGTAGAATGTTGAATCCTTTGGCAGAGGATAGAACCCTACCCCCAATTTTCTCTTGCTGGCACTAACCTCTCAATAGTCACCTCATATTCTACACAGTCCACTGCCATTCCCACATGCTCCCTTAGCCATGGAACGCCGTTTGGGTCTTGGCGTGTCAAAAAAAGATGTGCGTCAAATAATACAGTTCTATTGTAGAATGTTGTGTGTGCTGAATTTGCATGTGCCATCCAAGTGCCACCACTACTATCAGTAAGCACTGTCAAAGCTGTACAACAAAAAAAGTCGGCAAACAAGCATACACTGGCCACGAACTATGTGTTTATAATACCACGTTTGTAATAAGGCATCATTTGTTTGACCGGTACTTCTGGGGTAGCTAGCTAGCTTTAGCTCGGTACCTGAAAACAATGACCAGCATGAATTGAAGTCCTTTTCGTTACTCTTAGCAATGATTCAGCAATCCTCGTGAGTAATGTGACGGATGAATCAGAATTAGTTGGGTAATATAGATAATTAGGATGTCTTATCTGCATAATATGCTTTTGTGATATTCTTGTTATTAGAATGTATCCCTTCGGACTCTGGTGGTGACAGTTGCACTTCCTCCTTCAGCTGGGCCTCATGTCAACTGGGCCCAGAGAGGGGAGAAGTCAGGCTTGTCTTTCACATGTCTCGGGTGCTATGCAGAATATCAGAAAGAGAAGAGGACAGGAGGGAACATTGTCTTCATATGTGAATGTGTCTTTACCCATTCTAAACCATGTGAAGGGATGGCGTAATTAATGGGGAACCAATTACAGGTTTCCACAATGTTTGTGTGCCAGTCACTCACTCGTTTGGCCTTGAGGGATGTGTGTGGTAGTTGTCTGGAGTTGACAATTGATTTATGCCATTGGTCGAGTTGGTGTTTTGTGCTAGGAGTAACAGGAACAAGATAGCAACCTCATCTTAGGGGCCAAACAGAACGATAATTCATAGCGAATGCTGTCTGGCTACGGGATCTCATTTATAAAGTCTCACTTTGTGAACTGTTCCTAATATCTGTGGTTTGTTATGTCGACTAGGGGGTGGATCTTTGCTTCTAAAAGATCTCAATAGCCATTGTGTTATGACTCTCAACGAGAAATGGTGAATCATTAACAAGTCATTGCTATTGCAAAGCTCTCACTATTAAAGATTTAGTTTAAGTATAACTGACTTGTGTGATAAGTTTGTCTCTCCTCATTTGAAGGTTACAATTGATGGAATCATGCCATATTTAAACTAGATAATGTTAAACAAGGTCGGAATGTGAAGCAATGAAATGGGGTATCAGTCTACTCGGTGACACCCACAGAACACAACTGTGAAGAGTTTACGCAAATATTAGCTTTGTAGCTCTTATCGCGGGACTGTGACTGTGTGAAATCACCTCCCCAGTCAGACTATTGTGTGTATTGACGTTCATATTACACTGTACAGCTTTACCTAAGGATTAGGGATCAATGAAATGGGGTATCAGCCTACTGAATACCCAACATATTTCTTCCCAATGTCCTCCTTAGAGTTATCAGACTCCAAAACATCCACGCAGTATTGTTTTTCCTCTGGGATAATGTTCAATACACATAGTAGGTTGACAATAAATGTGGCTCAATTAGGTTGTTTCAGAGTCCCACAATAAGAGCTACAAAGCTAATGTTCTCTGGGTGTCACTGAGTAGACTGATACCCCATGTCATTGATCCACAATCCATAGGTAAGGCTGTACAGTGAAATAAGTACGCCCCCAATGCAATTCTAAAGTCTAATTACATCCAGTGTGATTTCAACCGATTTTTGTCAAATTAACAAATGATTGTCTTTTGTTGATTTTATATGACAACATTTCAACCTCGTTTATTATGATCTATTCAATTATGGCAAAATTCTACTATTTGTTTTCGTTTGCATCACTGTCAATGGCATACTTTTATTTTGAAGGCTAACCTCAAAGTCCAATATTGTGGCTAATACTTATTGTGGCTAGCTTCACATTAGATGGGTTTGACCACCATTAATCAACTACCGTTCCTGTAGGTTCATGCTCTACAACATCCGCAGAGTACGACCCTGCCTCACACAGGAAGCGGCGCAGGTCCTAATCCAGGCACTTGTCATCTCCCGTCTGGATTACTGCAACTCGCTGTTGGCTGGGCTCCCTGCCTGTGCCATTAAACCCCTACAACTCATCCAGAACGCCGCAGCCCGTCTGGTGTTCAACCTTCCCAAGTTCTCTCACGTCACCCCGCTCCTCCGCTCTCTCCACTGGCTTCCAGTTGAAGCTCGCATCCGCTACAAGACCATGGTGCTTGCCTACGGAGCTGTGAGGGGAACGGCACCTCAGTACCTCCAGGCTCTGATCAGTCCCTACACCCAAACAAGGGCACTGCGTTCATCCACCTCTGGCCTGCTCGCCTCCCTACCACTGAGGAAGTACAGTTCCTGCTCAGCCCAGTCAAAACTGTTCGCTGCTCTGGCTCCCCAATGGTGGAACACACTCCCTCACGACGCCAGGACAGCGGAGTCAATCACCACCTTCCGGAGACACCTGAAACCCCACCTCTTTAAGGAATACCTAGGATAGGATAAAGTAATCCCCCCTTAAAAGATTTAGATGCACTATTGTAAAGTGGCTGTTCCACTGGATGTCATAAGGTGAATGCACCAATTTGTAAGTCGCTCTGGATAAGAGCATCTGCTAAATGACTAAATGTAAATGTAAATGTAAGAACTGTCTTATAAATTAAGGTTATTTTAGATGATGATACCTAGCTATATAATTATCTAGCTAACTATAGCTCCTGAAACAGATTATGTCGTTTTGCTATGTTTTTGAGGAAGAACATTGTTTGCATCCATCAGCTAGCTAGCTTTTTTTATATCCAGCACTGTAGGTGCGCAAGACAACTTCCCCAGCATCATAGCATACATATCGATGAATCGCTGTGACATATGAAATACGAGTGATATTGTAATCAATGTGTAATAACTACGTAAAAAATGTATGAAGGCGTGAAATTATTATGTGACATGCAGTCACATTCAGGTCCTGATTGGTAAATAAGCTTATTTGACGTGTATCTTTTTTGACACGCAAAGACCCAAATGGCGTTCCATACTATGCACCCTTATCTGATTAAACTACATTCAATCTAATCCTGTCATCTTCCATACCAATGCGTCTCCTGTTGTTCTGATTAGTCAACACCTGTCAGTTACTTGAATGAGTAAACGAAGCACATTTGAACTAAACACATTTCATCCTAGACTCAACAAGCTTTGAAGTGGATCAAAATACAAATAAAACACCTTGGAACTTTTGACCCTTTAGTTGCTGGCACTTCAGACCCCCATTCGAACATAATTTCTGTCTGCTATTTTAACCAGGTCTCTCTTGCCAACAAGATTTCATCTCAATAGCCACATTTCGATCCACAGCTTTTGTGTGAGTAAAGTCATACGTACCAACAACAAAAAAAACACAACAGCTGTAATGTTGGGCGCAGTGGTCTAAGGCACTGCATCTCAGTGCTAGAGGCGGCACTACAGACCCTGGTTCGATTCCAGGCTGTATCACAACCGGCTGTGATTGGGAGTCCCATAGGGCGGTGCACAATTGGCCAAGCGTCGTCCGGGTTAGGGTTTGACCGGGGTAGACCTTCATTGTAAATAAGAATTTGTTCTTAACTTCTTTGAGCTAGGGGGCGCTCTTTTAATTTTTGGATAAAAAACGTTCCCGTTTTAAACAAGATATTTTGTCAAGAAAAGATGCTCGACTATGCATGTAATTGACAGCTTTGGAAAGAAAAAACTCTGACGTTTCCAAAACTGCAAAGATATGATCTGTGAGTGCCCCAGAACTAATGCTACAGGCGAAAACAAGATGAAGTTTCATACAGGAAATGCCCCAGATTCTGAAGGCGCTGTATTCCAATGTCTCCTTATATGGCTGTGAATGCGCCAGGAAGGAGCCTGCCCTTTCTGTCGTTTCTCCAAGGTGTCTGCAGCATTTTGACGTATTTGTAGGCATATCATTGGAAGATTGACCATAAGAGACTACATTTACCAGGTGTCCGCCCGGTGTCCTGTGTCGAAATTATTGCATAATCTCTATTGCATAATCTCTAGGTCCATGCGCGTTCCATTTCTTCAGAAGAGAAAGTCAACTGCCACGAAGGATTTATCATCGACAGATACGTGAAAAACATCTTGAGGATTGATTCTAAACATCGTTTGCCATGTTTCTGTCGATATTATGGAGTTAATTTGGAAAAAAGTTAGCGTTGTAATGACTTAATTTTTGTTTTTTTTCTTACCCAAATGTGAAGAAAGAAAACGGAGCGATTTGTCAACACAAATCATATTTTTGTAAAAACTGAACATTTGCTATCTAACTGAGAGTCTCCTCATTGAAATCATCAGAAGTTCTTCAAAGGTAAATGATTTTATTTGAATGCTTTTCTGGTTTTTGTGAAAATGTTGCATGCTGAATGCCAGGCATAATCCTATGCTAGGCTATCAATACTGTTACACAAATGCTTGTTTAGCTATGGTTCAAAAGCATATTTTGAAAATCTGAGATGACAGTGTTGTTAACAAAAGGCTAAGCTTGAGAGCAAATAGATTTATTTGATTTCATTTGCGATTTTCATGAATAGTTAACGGTGCATTATGCTAATGAGCTTGCGGATAGATTTACACAATCCTGGATACAGGTTTTTTTCGTAGCTAAACGTGACGCAGAAAACGGAGCGATTTGTCCTAAACAAATAATCTTTATTTGTCTCCTCATTGAAAACATCCGAAGTTCTTCAAAGGTAAATTATTTTATTTGAATGCTTTTCTGGTTTTTGTGAAAATGTTGCCTGCTGAATGCTAACGCTAAATGCTACGCTAGCTATCAATAGCTATCAATACTGTTACACAAATGCTTGTTTTTGTCACGACTTCCACCGAGGTTGGCTCTCCTGCCCGTTCGGGCGGTGCTCGGCGGTCGTCGTCACCGTCCTACTAGCCACTACCGATCCCTTTTCATGTATCTGTTGGTTTTGTCTGATTGTTTTCACCTGTGTGTTGTTTAGTTAATTAGTGTCTGTATATAATGTAGGTTGTCCCGCCCTTGTTTTGTGCGGGATTGTTTATTTTGTCATTCATTTTCGTCTGTCGGTGTTGCGTTTCTTATTCTCCGGTTAGCCTGTTATCCTGTGTTGGATAATTTCACCCTGTGTGTATTTGGGTTGTCCGTGTTTATTTTGTTCACCGGAGAATAAACTTTATTATCGCTATCTGCTCTCTGCGCCTGATTCCACCCACCTTGATTAGAAGTGACAGTTTTGCTATGGTTGAGAAGCATATTTTGAAAATCTGAGATGACAGTGTTGTTAACAAAAGGCTAAGCTTGAGAGCTAGCATATTGATTTCATTTCATTTGCGATTTTCATGAATAGTTAACGTTGCGTTATGGTAATGGTCTTGAGGCTGTAGTCACGATCCGGGATGGCTCGACGCAAGAAGTTAACTGATTTGCCTTGTTAAATAAAGGTTCAATAAAACATTTAAAAATCAATAATGTAATGTGCAATTTGTTCGTTCGACATGGTGGGATCATTTTGTGTGGGGTAAACTATTTATTGTGCAATTGTTGATAAGATATCCATCCCGTCGAGGTATTTTGTGTGGTCCTCACTAAGACTTGAAAACGCATGCGCAGTTTATTAGGCTACAGATGAAATAAGTTATAAGGAACTTCCCAGGATGGTGAAAGTCCATGGGGATGAGCTTGATACTCCTTTCCTGTAAACATTGAGGGTCTTAATTTGTATAGTGACATGATGATCGGTGCTTAGCTGCCAATTACAAATAAAATTGCCCCTGTCCACTTTATCAGCGAACTGTTGTTTAGAGAGCATGTGTGAAAACCAGATCTGGCAAGTTATATAATATTCAAATGAAAATATGTTGTAAATTGGATGGAAACCTAGCTATTGAGACTAATTTAGATAAATAAAGGATATACATTTTAAAAAACCATGAAAGAAATGTCAATTTCATAGATAAGTCAATAGTAACTGACCTATTGTGTGCCCTGTCTATGTCCTCAGTCTGCTTTTCATGCTCATGGGGCGGAAGTGGGTCAAAGTGACACCATTTGATGGGGTATCTGAATATTTCATAGCCCCCCTTCTGTCCCCGGTGCTGACTGCCGCCAGCATCGATGCTAGCCCAACCGTGTTCTAGTCTGTTTGTTTTGAAGCCCCTGTCTTGAGCTGAAAGTGTCGGATCATCACACTAAAGCTAGCAGTGCCGTGTAGAGAGTGTAGAGTTGGGAAAATAAGTAATCAATATTATGCGGGGATCAGTGGGGAGTGGGTATAAAAGGTTTAAAAGGACAGCAACTCAAATGTAGCACAAAATAGGCTGTTTTCTCTGAACAGACGTTGGGGATCCCCAGGCTGAATGTCAGGGGCTTGTGCCCTCACCCAGAAAAAGTGGCAGATTACTTCATGAAATATGAAATAGATGAACTCTATTATCAGATCAGATTTCTTGACTCTTATGTATACCTCATGTCTTGAAAATCTCATCTATCGAACATTGCGTTCCTGTAGATTGGTTCCCTTAAATATTACAATACGACACCATTCCTCATTGAAGTCCCATCCCATCTGCCCTTCTTCCTTACCTCTTAAAGACGATGAAGGCTACGAGGCCCACCACAACGGCTGCCAAGATGGAGCAGTAAATGGGGATGAGGTTCTTGTTCAGCTCGTCGCCTATGAACTTGATTGTACTGGTAGTGGTGGTGGTGGTGGCGGTCTCCGTGGGGCCGTAGGGGAAGAGGGCGTCATCGTCAGTGAACGAGGGCAGGGACGAGCCCCCAGAGGGAGGGGGCGAGATGGAGGAGAAGAGCGGCAGGTTCAGATCTGCAGGAGAAGAGAAGAACAAGATGGTGGTGAGAATAAAAAGTGGGAGAGAAATGGAGTGAATATAATTGACCGTTGTGTATTCATGTATGAGTAAATATATGTGAACTCTGAACATATCTGATGTGAAACTAGATAGAGGCATACAAATCCGTTAAGGAATTTCATGAGAGATGGCGCCGGAGGAGATCAAATCAAATCTAAATGTATTTGCCACATGCGCCGAATACAACAGGTGTCATGCTTACTTATAAGCTCATAACCAACAATGCAGTTTTATGAAGAAAAAAAACTAAAACCTAAAAAAGTAAGAGATTAAAATAACATATAATTAAAGAGCAGCAGAAAAATAACAATATATACAGGCTATATACAGGGGGTACCGGTACAGAGTCAATGTGCGGGGGCACCGGTGTCGAGGTAATTGAGGTAACATGTACAAGTAGGTAGAGTTATTAAAGTGACTATGCAGTAATAATAGAGAGTAGAAGGGGAGGGGGGCAATGCAAATAGTCTGGGGAGCCATTTGATTAGATGTTCAGGAGTCTTATTGCTTGGTGGTAGCAGCTGTTTATAGAAGCCTCTTAGACCTAGACTTGGCGCTCCGTTACCGCTTGCCGTGCGGTAGCAGAGAGAACAGTCTATGAATAGGTTGGCTCGGGACTGACAATTTTAGGGCCTTCCTCTGACATCGCCTGGTATAGAGGTCCTGGATGGCAGGAAGCTTGGCCCTGGAGATGTACTGGGCCATACGCACTACCCTCTACCATACCAGGCAGTGATGGTGCAGCTATAAAACCTTTTGAGGATCTGAGGACCCATGCCAAATCTTTTCAGTCTCCTGGGGGGGAATAGGTTCTGTCGTGCCCTCTTCATGATGTCTTGTTGTGCTTGGACCACGTTAGTTTGTTGGAATACCTAGGATAGGGTAAGTAAGGGTAAGTAATCCTTCTCACCCCCCTTCCCCCCTAAAAGATTTAGATGCAAGTGGCTGTTCCACTGGATGTCATAAGGTGTATGCACCAATTTGTAAGTCGCTCTGGATAAGAGCGTCTGCTAAATGACTTAAATGTAAAATGTAAATGGTGATGTGGACGCCAAGGAACTTGAAGCTCTCAACCTGCTCCACTACAGCCCAGTTGATGAGAATGGGGGTATGCTCGGGCCTCCTTTTCCTTTTCCCTGTGCCCAAGTGTTCCTGGGCACCGGGACTATGGTGGTCTGCTTGAAACATGTTGGTATTACAGACTCAGACAGGGGGAGGTTTGAAAATGTCAGTGAAGACACCTGCCAGTTGGTCAGCGCATGGTCGGAGTTCAAGTCCTGGTAATCCGTCTGGCCCTGCGGCCTTGTGAATGTTGACCTGTTTAAAGGTCTTACTCACATCGGCTGCGGAGAGCGAGATCACACAGTCGTCTGGAACAGCTGATGCTCTCATCCATGATTCAGTGTTACTTGCCTCGAAGAGAGCATAAAAGTTATTTAGCTCGTCTGGTAGGCTTGTGTCACTGGGCAGCTCTCGACTGTGCTTCCTTTTGTAGTCTGTAATAGTTTGCAAGCCCTTCCACATCTGACGAGTGTTGGAGACGGTGTCGTACAATTTGATCTTAGTCCCGTATTGACGCTAGGGAATTTTTCTTGAAATTTCCCATGAGAAATTAAGCCCTGGAATTTGGGGAATTTTGCTTAAATTCCTCCAAAAAGTTAGCTCATAACAGTGAACCTTTTTTTGTGGTATACACATAAGGCAATTCTAGGTCTTGTAGTATATTTCGGTTAAACTATACCCAATTCAATGGAATTGCAAGCATCTGCATGCACAGTGCATTCTTCCATCACATGTGCAGTGCACTCTTCCATCACATGTACAGCTGATTCTCAAGGTCGTGCGCACTAATGAGATGCTATTGAGCCCACCCTAATACACTGTCTGAGCCAAGGACTACATGCTTTCTGGTAAGATATGGAAGCCTGAGAGGAAGACAACCAAAGTTTTAGTTTCTAGACTATCATTTTACAGATGTATGTTGAAAATGTTTTTGGGAGACGCGATGGATCATTGGGGAACGTTCAATATTCCCTTTCTTTTGTTGTTCAGTGAAATCATCCCATGTGAAGAGTCAACTCATTTAATTTAAGTTCAATTCGTAACTAAATCGTTTTTTTTTATTTCTATTGGAAGGATTTCATAATTTGCAATTATGTCTACTTATGATAAGGTAAAAGGTTTATGTTTCTGTCTCCATATGATATGGTAAATATGTCCAATGCAAAAAACATCTACATTTAAATGGCATTAATATGTCTTTGCATATATTTCCTTTAATCCAAATATATTCACATTAATTCCCATATATTCCTGTTAATTCCCACGAAAAGTTTCCACCTTTGAATATTCCCCAAAAGGTGCAACCCTAATTGCATGTTTGATGGTTTGTCGGATGGAATAGCGGGATTTTTGGGTTAGAGTCCTGTTCCGTGAAAGCGGCAGGTCCACCCTTCACCCTAGCTCAGTGTGAATGTTGCCTGTAATCTATCGCTTCTGGTTGGGGTATGTACGTACAGTCACGGTGGGGACGATGTCATCGATGCACTTATTGATGAAGCCAGTGACTGATTTGGTGTACTCCTCAATGCCATCGGAAGAATCCCGGAGCATATTTCAGTCTGTGCAAGCAAAATAGTCCTGTAGTTTTAACATCTGCTTCATCAGACCACTTTTTTATAGACTGAGTCACTTGTGCTTCCTGCTTTAATTTTCCTTGTAAGCAGGAATCAGGAGGATAGAATTATGGTCAGCTTTGACAAATGGAGGGCGAGGGAGAGCTTTGTACGCGTCTCTGTGTGTGGAGTAAAGGTGGTCTAGAGTTTTTATTTACATTTAACATGCTGATAGAAATGAGATAAAACTGATTTGTTTCCCTGCATTAAAGTCCCGGCCACTAGGAGCGCCGACCTGTAGATGAGAGTTTTCCTGTTTGCTTATGGCGGTATACAGCTCATTGAGTGCAGTTGTAGTGCCAGCATCAGTCTGGGGTGGTATGTAGACAGCTACGTAAAATACAGATGAAAACGCTCTAGCTAGATAGTGTGGTCTACAGCTTATCATGAGATACTCTACCTCAGGTGAGCAAAACTTCAATACCCCCTTTGACACCATGTGTGCACCAGCAGTTGTTTACAAATATACATAGGCCACCGCCCCGTGTCTTACCAGAGGCTGCTGTTCTATCCTACCGATAGAGAATATAGCCTGCCAGCCGTTATTAATGTCATCGTTCAGGCACGACTCGGTGAAACATAAGATATTACAGTTTTGAATGTCCTGTTGGTAGGATATACGTGCTTTCAGTTCGTCCCATTTATTTTCCAGAGATTGAACGTTGGCTAACAGTACGAATGACAAAGGCAGATTAGCCACTCGTCGCCTGATCCTCACAGGGCACCCCGATCTCTTTCCACGAAACCTCTGTTTCTTTCTCCTGCGAATGACGGAGATGAGGGCCTGTTCGGGTGTTTGGAGTATATCCTTCCCGTCCGACTCATTAAAGAAAAATGATTTGTTCAATTCGAGGTGAGTAATCACTGTCCAGAAACTCTTTTCGGTCATTAAAGATGGTAGCAGCAGCATTATGTACAAAATAAGTTACAGACAATGCGGGGAAAAAAGTAGCACGGTTGTTTAAGAGCTAATAAAATGGCAGCCATCCTCTCCGGCGCCATCATGTCATCATGGCTGCCCTTTTACGGGCTCCTAACCAATAGTGTTATTGTGTGTGTTTTTTCGCGTTATTTGTAACTCCTTTTGTACATAATGTTTCTGCCACCATCTCTTATAACTGAAAAGAGCTTCTGGATATCAGAACAGCGTTTTCTCTCCTCGTACTGGACAAAGATATTTTCTCTAACGAGTCGGACGTGAAGGATTTCACTTCGGACACCCGACAAGGTCCAAATCCCTGTCCTTTGCACGAAGAAGAGACAGAGATATCTGAGACTTAGGTCAGGGTGCCTTCAGGACTCCTGAACAGCTAATCAAATGACTACCCGGACTATTTGCATTGGCCCCAATTTTTATGCTTCTGCTACTCTTATCTAAGTATAGTCACTTTACCTCTATCTACATGTACATATTACCTCAATTATCTCGACTAACCTGTGCCCCCGCACATTGACTCTGTACCAGTACCCCTTGTATATAGCCTCGCTACTGTTATTTTATTGTTGCTCTTGAAAAACATTTGACTTCAGTTTATTTTAGTAAATACTTTCTTCACACTTACTTTTCTTAAAGCTGCATTGTTGGTTAAAGGGGTTGTTAGTAAGCATTTCACTGTAAGGTCTACACCTGCGCATGTGACAAATAACACTTGATTTGATTTGATATTGTATCAGTTAACATGTATTGTACGACGACTTACTGCTAAACTCCCTCCTTTGTACAATATCAAATATTAAGTCCTTTCCCTCACTATCTTAACCCACCATACAATCAACATCTACTTCAGTTTTCTCCGAATCCTGTCTTGAAATACACATTTGCCACTTGAACTTTCAGGCAGATAATGTATTGAGAACAGGATTTAGCCCTCTGTATCTATCTCCATATTTGAAGTATTGTTATCAGTTTGTGTTTCATACAAACACCCGTAGATACTCAGGGAGAGGCCTGATAAGGGGGACCCCCCCTCCACCTCTACAACCCCAGCCTGGAGCCTCAATATGGAGACTGTTCCCTCTGTCACAGGTGGTGGCAGATGGAGAAACATATTGTGAGTCCTGATACCCTGCCCATATGGAGGTTTTAGGGACCTAAGATGTGGGGTGGGTATAGACCCCAAGGATGGAAACAGGAGTGAGCCTACAGGAGTTGAATTCGGCACAAGTAGCCCTGGGCCTGACAGTGTAGACAATCCCCCCTTAAGCTCAACCTCATGCACACACCCACGCACCCACACACGCACCATGCTCTCTTGTCCTGTAACTGTCAGTAATTGACTCCATTTTGAGGAGTAGCTCGAAAACCCAGGAGAAGGTGGGTATACTTAACAGAGAACTTCTCCCTACACACACGCGCGCACACACACACACACACACACACACACACACACACACACACACACACACACACACACACACACACACACACACACACACACACACACACACACACACACACACACACACACACACACACACACTTGACTTCCTCCTCCTATCCATCCCACATCACTTGGCCATTTCCCATACCCCCAAGGAGTCATTACCAGAGTAAGAGCCCGTGCTTCCATCCATCCGGCCCACTTTCCCTCTCTCTCTCACCATTAACACCTAGCGGGCATGTTCACTCTTCAGCGCTGGCTGCTGATGTGGAAAACTATCCACGTCTGTAGTTTTACTTACAGTTACTCACATCAACAGGAACTCATCCGACAGCACTAAATGACTCAGGAGAGTTGCTTTGCATTGGGGAAGGAGATGGTAGTCGTTTTTTTTAACGCTAATGTGGTGAAATAATTAGTGAGACCTTGTTGTGATTGCGACTCAAGGGGAGCAGGTCAGGGGAGGGGTCAGTAGTGTGGAAGGAGAGGATACATTTTTAGTATGCTGTCTTAGTAGTGACCGATGTCAATGACCGGAAGTGTTCAATTAGTTTGACATGTAACTGGGTTTTTGCTTCATGAGCCCGCTGCGTTTGAACTGTACAGAATTCTACAATTAGAAATACATTGAACGTCACATTTGTGCATACATTTTATTTACATCTTTGACTGCTTTCCCATATTTCATATATCTCATGTTATTAAGGGTCCTAGTCATAACTTCATAGCAGCTCTGACCATGAATACAAAAACAAAACAAAACAGATCCTTTCTTTTATTTTGTTGTGCAATTTACAGGCTTGTGTGACCGCGTGACCGACGAGCCAGCCTACTGATTCACTTGAGGCCGAGTTTGTTCAAACTTACTTATCTTGTCTGACTGCAGATCAGTTCTAGTGGTGCATGTTCGATTGCAGGTGTTGTTAATAACAGACAGTTAGTCTGATTGTTTTGTCTGGCCGCTAGTTTACTGGTAGATTGCAGGTGTGTTAAAGTTTATTTTTCTGGCTGATGCTTGTTTGTCTGACTGCTAGGTGGTCTGACTATGGCCTCCCGTGACTGCCAGGTCAGTGAATGGTCCACCTGCTGTGTTCAATGAGCCTTGTGCTTCAGTCAAGTGGCCTCTCCGTGGGTTCAGCCTACTCAGCAGAACACAGCTTAGACGCAGGTGGCTGACGCCAGCTCCTTTTTTTCTCTCTCTTTCTGGTTACCCTTTCTTTACCCCTTTCTACTGATGTGCATTACTCTAACCTGGCTTCTGTAGCTTCACCCTGTAAGCATTTGAGGAGGTTCATTGTTTTTTAAATAATTCATGCGCTCAAAATCAATTGCTAGCAACTGACCACCACTACACAGAAAAAAAAGGAACATTTCGAGAACAATGATAGGTTAACGCTAATACGCAACACAGGAAAAAAACGCAAATGTTTCGATTGGATTTCTAAACAAATAGACTATCATTAAAGGGAACTAAGCTGATTGACTGCCTAATTGACAACTTTTTGTTCACTTCTTTTGATAATTGCTATTTCCCCCCAACTCTTACACAAGGACACATCAACAGATTTGTTACCAAGTCAGCTTGGGGATTTGCAACAGAGACCTTTCTGTTACTGGCCCAACACTCTTAACCACTAGGCTACCTGCTGCCTGTCTCTACTACTAGTTCATGACATTTCCTCCTCTCTCATCATCATGACTTCTCCCTCTTTTACTACCCCCTCCCCCACCACGCCCACCACTCCCTTCATTACACCCCTCCACCCACCCAACAAGAAAGGACACCAGACACCCTACACTGACAGAGATCCCCTTTGTCGGGCACAAATGTGCCCTCTCTTTCTCTCCCTCACTCCCTCTTTCTCTTTCTATCAGAATATGCCATCTCTCTTACTTGCCCCCTTGTCCATTCCTTATCTCCCTCTCCATCAAGCCATATGCACTTTCCTTTGTCTCCATCCCCAACTCACTTGGACCTCACAGTCTCTCTCTCTTCCTCTTTCACTTTCTTTCTTTCTTTCTCTCGCTCTCTCTCTCTCTCTCTCTCTCTCTCTCTCTCTCTCTCTCTCTCACACACACACACACACACAAACACCCTCTTTGGCTCGCTCTCTCTTATACCGTATTTCTGTCTCTCTCTCGCTGTCTGTCTGTTTCTGCATCTCTCTCTCTCTCTCTCTCTCTCTCTCTCTCTCTCTCTCTCTCTCTCTCTCTCTCTCTCTCTCTCTCTCTCTCTCTTTATCTCTGTATGATGGAGAGAGGAAGCCGTACACTCTAAAGTGCCCTTTACTAGCGTGACTGAGTGCTGCTCACAGTGCAATGAATGGCCACACTGGGAGTGACCTTATCCTCCTCCTCTTCCACAGCATTCTGCTGAGCTCAGCTCATACAGTATCCCTAGAGCAGGAGAAGTGGCCCTTGGTTTGTACTTATAAGAGCTTGTGTGTGTAACCTCAAGTTAGGATTGAGCCCTGTTATTGTATCACTCAGTACAGACAGTACGGCAGGAGAAGCTCCGACCCCCTTTCATTTTCAACAAGGGCATGAAGAGAAATGTGAATGGATTGTGTGAAGGTGAGCGAAGAGAACCCTGCTTGCGGCGCGGCAGAAAAAGTTGAGCGCTTCACTACTTTATTCAAATTTCACACGGCCACCGCTGCTGTTAACCAATCAGGTGAGGAGCAGATGTTTGCTTGAAAGTCTTCAGTTCATAAAACATATAGTAGTTCCGCCAGTCATTTGTTCTGAGCAAGCGACATTTTAAAAAGGATGGAAGAAAGCCAATCATCGGTTCTGTTTTTCAACTATATATGATGTTGGCTTTGCTAGAATACAGAGACTAAATCAAAAGGTCAATGTCATGAAGGAGGATTTTAGAGATCGTTGGTGTTGATGGTGAATGAAGAGAAGTTTGCACAACATTGTTTGCTTGTGCTGCTAGCTAGTTATGAACCTCAATCGACCTAGACCTAAACTTCAAAATTGTGATCAAAAAAATTGTGATCAAATTAAATTCTGAAATTTGCCCACCAAATGATAGAAATTTACAGTAACACAAATTATAACATTGTAAATAAAGCTCTAAGTATGAATTTCCCATGCAATATGCTACCAATTGGATTATGGTATCTTAACATTATGATTCTTATAAGTTATAGCTCATGGCTCTTATACCTGTGTAATGACATAGATGATTAGAGCTCACTTCCTATAAATTACAGTCCATGGGCCTGCATGTAAAATACACATGAATGGGTACTTTGGGTAAAGTACATTGTGAGAATTCACCCACCATCAACACCAACAATCTCTGCAAACCTCCTCCATGCAATTGACCTTCTGATTTTGTTTCAGTATTATAAAAACATTCTCAGCAAATAAACCAGGTAGAATTACAAGACTCCCCACGTCCCCACTATTTTCCTTAAAAGGAAAAAAAAATGTGTATAATTAGCCTACACATTTCAGATCCTTATTTTCACATGCAGCGCTGTACCCAGAATACAAGGGTTGGATTTGCACTTAACAATTTCGATTATGTCAGAAGAATCACATCGAAAAATCTGTCTTTTTGTTAGCCTCATATCTGCTGGTATCATTCTAACTTGAAAATATTTCGCTAGATCAACAAACAAAGTGCGAGTTTTTAGTCATTCTTTGCTTCAGATGTACAATGACAAGGGACGCATTGCGCGTGCCCATAAGGCCAGTAATGCCATCATACTGAAGGCATTTGGCTGCATTGGTGATGCATGCCATTATGGTACGTTCACACGCCTGATATCCTGAGAGAGTAAACAATCGAGAGGGAAAAAAAACAGATTGGAGAGCACATAACAGGACCCCCAAAAAGTTGTGTTCGTCGGAGAAATCAACATAGAAACACAGACAAAATTGGAGACAGATCCTCTTCACCCCTTTTTATTGCAGAATTCTGATCTGTGAACGTTGACACTAGTTCATCTTGAATAATAGTTGTAAGTTAACCATTCAGATCAGTTTAAACCCTTCACGTCAATGAGTCCACATTGAATAAATCAACATATCATTTCAAAATGTACAAATAAGTGAACTTGTTTGTAAATTATTCTGTGCCCAGCACAGATCTGGGGAAGGGTACCAAAAAATGTCTGCAGCATTGAAGTCCCCAAGAACACAGTGGCCTCCATCATTGTTAAATGGAAAACGTCTGGAACCACCAAGACTCTTCCTAGAGCTGGCCGCCCGGCCAAACTGAGCAATCGGGGGAGAAGGGCCTCGGTAAGGGAGGTGACCAAGAATCATATGGTCACTCTGAGAGAGTTACAGAGTTCATTTGTGGAGATGGGAGAACCTTCCAGAAGGAAAACTATCTCTGCAGCGCTCCACCAATCAGACCTTTATGGTAGTGGCCAGACAGAAGTCACTCCTCAGTAAAAGGCACATGACAGCCCGCTTGGAGTTTGCCAAAAGGCAACTAAAGGACTCTCAGACCATGAGAAAAAAAAGATTCTTTGGTCTGATGAAACCAAAATTGAACGCATTGGCCTGAATGCCAAGCATCACATCTGGAGTAAATCTGACACCATCCCTACGATGAAGCATGGTGGTGGCAGCATTATGCTGTGGGGATGTTTATCAAAGGCAGGGACTGGGAGCCTAGTCAGGATCGAGGGAAAGATGAACGGAGCAAAGTACAGAGAGTTCTTTGATGAAAACCTGCTCCAGAGCACTCAGGACTGGGGTGAAGGTTCAGCTTCCAATAGGACAATGACCCTAAGCAGACAGCCAAGACAACACACGAGTGGCTTCAGAACAAGTCTCTGAATGTCAAGGAGTGGCCCAATCAGAGCCCGAACTTGAACCTGATCGAACATCCCTGGGGAGACCAGAAAATAGCTGTGCAGCGACGCTCCCCATCCAACCTGACAGAGCTTGAGAGGACCTGCAGAGAAGAATGGGCAAAACTCCCCAAATACAGGTGTGCCAAGCTTGTAGCGTCATACCCAAGAAGACTCGAGGCTGTAATCGCTGCCAAAGGTGCTTCAACAGTAGACTGTTTTTGCTTTGTCATTATGGGGCATTGTGTGTCGTGTGATGAGGGGAAAAAAACAATTTAATCAATTTTGGAACAAGGCTGTAACATATCAAAATGTGGGAAAAGTCAAGGGGTGTGAATAAGTTCCAAATGCACTGTACCTGCACTATCTAACGAGTAGCCTACTTTCTCCCTTTGACCAGTTTTCATTGCTGTTATCTACAAATATATTTAGAGCATGTGTTTTTAATTTACAATGATAAATAGGCCTACATCAAGATAACAAGCTAATATGAAGTTAGCTCGTTGATGATATTTCACTTAACGTATTGTACTGTAACTTCTGAAGTTGGCTAGCCAGCTCATTAGCCTACACACAGTGGCCGGCTGTAGTCAGCTAGCTAAACAACTAGCTAATAATACATAGTTTTTTATACTTTTCAAAATGTATTTACTTACTTGAATAGGTTCACGCCTACGCCCACGAAGCGGCCAATCCTTTTGATGCGAAGCGTTGTCAAGCGAATGGCAATGCTTCTGGTTTATTGTAAGTGGTCACTTTAAAGCTCAAACTGTTTTTTAAACTGTGCACACCCAAGGGCACATGTAACTTTCTCTCAAGCACTTAAAGTGATATAAAACATCTAAGACACATCAAAATCTCTTCTTTACTTAAGAGTTGTTGATTATCTTGTAGGCAGTGGAGAAGGTGAATAGCTTCAAGTTCCTTGGCGTAATCATCACGAGCAATCTGAAATGGTCCACTCACACAGACAGTACGGGGAAGAAGGCACAACAGTGCCTCTTCAACCTCAGGAGGCTGAAAACATTTGGCTTGGCCCCTATGACCCTCACAAACATTTACATTTACAGATGTACCATTGAGAGCATCCTGTCGGGCCGTATCAGCGCCTGGTACGGCAACTGCACCGTCCACAACCGCAGGGCTCTCCAGAGGGTAGTGCGGTCTGCCCAACACATCCCCGGGGGCACTCTGCCTACCCTCCAGGAGATCTACAGCACCTGGTGTCACAGGAAGGCCAAGAAGATCATCAAGGACCTCAGCCATCTCCGCCACCAGAGGTACAGCCTGTTCACCCTGCTATCATCCAGAAGGCGAGGTCAGTACAGGTGCTTCAAAAACTGCTTCCATCTCAAGGCCATCAGACTGTTAAATAGCCATCACAAGCCAGCCTCCACCCAGGACCCTACCCTGAACTTCGTCACTGTCACTAGCCGGCTGCCACCCGGCTCCTCAACCCTCCACCTTAGAGGCCACTGGCCTATGTACATAGACATGGAACACAGGTCATTTTAATAATGTTTACCTACTGTTTTACCCATTTCATGTGTATGTACTGTGTTCCAGTCAAGGCCATCCTATTCAACTATTGCTGCTCATATACTATTCAATCCAACATATTCTTGAGATATACTACATATTCTATCCACATACTGTCTATATATTTCTATTCCGGACTCCAAAATTGCTCGTCCTAAAATGTATATGTTTCTTAATTCCATTATTTTATTTTTAGATGTTAGATGTTAGATGTTGTGTGTATCGTTGTGTATTGTTATATACTACTGCACTGTTGGAACACAAGCATTTCGCTACACCCGCAATAACATCTGCTAAATATGTGTGTACGACCAATACAATTTGATTTGATTTGAGTTATTCTATTACGTTTTAACCCCAAGGACAGATGTGAACATGTTCATGTTGTAACTCAGAGCCTGTCTTGATAAAGCTCAAGTTATAAGGTACATACATGCACACAAAAACACACCCTGGCCTGAACACACCAAAACCCCAACAAAAACACACATGACATACCCAAAACACATCCAAGCCACTCTGAAAACCACTCAAAAAACATACTCAAAACACACCCCAAAACACACAGAACATACCCAAAACACACAGAAAAATGCACAAAAACACAGATATTCCATTACAAATACAGACAGTCAAGTCACAGTTCATGGGTGCTAAGTAGTTTTTACAGTGCAAGTACTGTACCAACAGTATAGCCTCTGTACCCAAAGTTGATTACACAGTGAATGTCAACATCATACATTGAAATGTGTTGCCAGTTGTTATTGGAATGATTGAAAAAAATCCTGTCTGGTTTTGTCTGTTTGTGAAAGACTTTAAGGGCACCATAACTCATAAGCAGCTACTGTAATTACACTTGTGAAGAGCCAAGTGTTCTTTCTGAAGTGTGTCCAAAAAGATATGGGCAAAGTTTATAATGTATGACCGCCAATATTTACCACGTTCTTGCCTGCATACTCCTTGTATACCTCCCGTGCACATACCGGCATAAGTGGTAGTAGTGGTGTGCAGTTGTGGGTGGGTGTCTATTTGAATAAATCCATTGAATATACACCATGAAAATCCATTATTAATATGTTTATGCAGATCCTAAGAAACATTATAATACTAATACAATAGAATGGCATATTTTGAGTTGAATTATGTTACATCCAAATGAATGAAATCAATAGTTCATTATTTTGTTCATGAAAACAGACGAGACACACCCCGATCACAGTCAACACACATATACTGTATTTTTTAGTAAGAATATAATTAAATATAACAGAATAAAATATAAATAATATTATTCCCATACAACGTGCCTCACGGCAACATGTGGAAGCACAATCCTAAACAAAAAGTAATCATTTGAAACAGAGCCAGAGGCAAGCCCATGCTTTTTTGATCAACGTTTAATCTCTTTCCTACCCTCACTCCGCTTTGTGAGGGAGTAGGCGCAGGGTTTTACATTTAGAGTATCTTCATCGTGATAGCGATAGAAAATACTAGCAATCTGTATGAATATATCGATTTCATAGCAGTCACTAATTAATTTTATTACCTCATATATTAGTCTCATTCTGAACGTGCCATAATATCCTATAAATCTGCACGAACCCTAGCATAAATGATGAATCAGCGATATACAAATTGGCTTAATTATTTATTTACTAACTAACTAAATAATCACACAGAATTACATAAACACACAAACAGGATAGCTTACACATTGATTACTACACAATGCAATGAAAAGTCCCTAGTGGACTAAACCGATATGACGGCTTGTAACACAAAATGGTGGAATCAAAAGAGAGGGAAAGCGAGAGACAAAGGAATTCCACTATCATACATAAAGCTGATTACTATGCTCATGGAAATGTGAATACTTTGCACATGAATGGCCGCTCATTCGAAAACAATTGCAATGTACATATTTACGTGTGAATGTCTTTGCTGTCTCTCTGTTGAAAACACTCGATCCATCCAACACTCGATCCATCTACGGGGAGTAATTCGACAGTGTCCTGGGTGGCTCGGACCACCCAGGACACTTGTTCAGAGTAGCTAGGCAACAACACAGCTAACAGAATCACTTCAAACTGAAGCTGGAAAGACGGCAAACTACAGTAGCAGCGCTTTGTTTCCTTTTACTTTTTTTCAAATTACATTTCTTTGTATCTATCCATAACATTGATGCCAGCTGATTCATGATTTTCGACTGGGTGAGTAACGCTGCCTGTCTGTCTTGTCCTGACTCGTTCATTACTATGCTGGAGATCGAATTTGAATATTGAAACAATGTTGCAAATATCGGAGAGACGGACAGCAAGGTTCATTCAAATCTCCTCTATTGAAAACTAAATTCAGTCGAAAAGAAATGTGAGATAATGTCTAGATGCTTTTTATAGTGGAGATCAAAGTTTATAAATTGCATGGCTGGTCTGATGACCAGATTTAGATTTAGCCGGTAGTAACTTGTGGAATAGACACCGGCTGGATCTCGAATTTTAACCAATCCGTATTCAGGATTAGACCCACCCGTTGTATAATTAAGCAAAATCCTGAGGAGGTGTGGCATATGTCCAATATACCAACTAAGGGCTGTTCTTGCACGACGCAATGCGGAGTGCCTGGACACCGCCTTTAGCCGTGGTATATTGGCCATATATCACAAACCCCTGAGGTGCATTATTGCTATTATAAACTGGTTACCAACATAATTAGAGCAGTAAAAATAAATGTTTTGTCATACCCATGGTATACGGTCTGATATACCACGGCTGTCAGCCAATCAGAATTCAGGGCTTGAACCACCCAGTTTATAATTCCCAATAGGTCAATATAATTCCCAATAGGTCATTATGAATAAAACATCACAATAAGTAATAAGTTTCAAAGCCTTCGATTTGCCTGCTAGGGGGCAAGGAGACCCCCCATCTCCGCTAAAACCTTTGATAACTGCATGCCATTTTCAAGGGATTGTTAAACAAATGTTAACTATTAGTTGTAATATCATCAACACTTGTAGAGTGTAGTCAGAACTTACACATTTCTGATTATTCTATGCTAACAATTGAGCACATTTGGCTCCATCATCAGAGTTATACAGCAAGTAACTGCATGCTTATCATGATCAGTAAACAGCAATTGATCATGTAATTTCAGATACATATGAGGGTAGTCTTATGTTATCTCTAAATATTGGCCACAATTAATTGGATATTTGAGTGAACTATACCTGACAAGTATGAGTGGTTTAGGTTCATTTCTCATCCTTTGTAGGCTCTGCCTGTTAAGCAGCAGGAGGTTTTGCCAATGCACTTTTAGCTGATAATGTTTACTTTGCAAGCTACAGGTAGAACCTTTGTACAGTTGGCTAAACATAGTGGTAGGTAGACCTAATGTTTGTTCCTCCAAACAACGTAGGCCTATCCAGCGAAGTTCGCTATCCTCTTTTTAACCTTGTTTTAAAGAGTGTTTAATCACGATTGCTGCTGACAGACATGATTGGATACATTGATTGATGGACCACGTCAAATTGGCTAGCTAACTAATAACAGATCACGTAAATATGGCTAGATAACCAGCTAACTTTCAGGGGATGAACTAGATGGCAATATATGACTGACCTGCTCGATTAGGTCCTACGTAGCTAAATTTGAAATTGTGTTTTTTTTCCTTGGATAAAAGTAGAGATTTAGAGCTAGAAAATGATATATCATACACTGCAGTTGAGGAACAATGGGAAATTAATTCTGATTTGAAAGTTGATAAACTTGTGACCCCACTTTTAAGAAAATGTATCTTGAATATTCTGGTACACCTACTGGAGAGCTTTTCTTTGTCTACACACCCATTCAGAATCGTTCATACACTCTTAAGCCTTAGCCCCGCCCATCTCTTTTAGGATTCACATGTGAGTCCATGTGCTAAACAGAGTAAGGTGGTGTAGTAAACAACCAAAGATTTTAAGACTAAAGTGGTTAAAGTAGTAGCAAAAATACACATTATCTGGTCCATTAGATTACCGTAATCACCTCTAGACACACCTGGCTAACTTGATGGGTCATACAATCATCTAGCAAAGTGGAGTATTTTGTTCAGACATGAAGCAAGCTAGCTAAACAATGGACCTAATGATGCTTTCAAGGCAACTGGGAACTTGGAAAAATACGAAGTCAAATCTTGACGTCAGCGATCAGGTCGGAAAGTCGGGGCTCTAGAAAGAGGCCTGAGTTCCCGAGTTGGAATTCTCGAGTTGGATGACAGTTCAAAATAATTTTTCCCAGTGGGAACTTATTTTTTTCAGAGTTCGCAGTTGTCTTGAATGCACTGAAGTCTGAGGTTTCTGAGTTGCTCGTTCCGAGTTCCCAGTTGTTTTGAATGCAGCAATAATCCCAACCCATTTACTACTAGCAATACAAACTGATTTTCATAACTAGCCACCATGCATGAATCTGCAGGAAGCTAAAGCTAACAAACTAGGTTCAATGTTAGCTAGATAACATTAGGCTATAACTGGAAATACAATTGGCTTTCTGAAATACGATTAATATTACTACAAAGATCATACATGTAACATTAGCTAGAAAGCCTGCCAGTTAATGTTAGCTAGCTAGCTAACAGTACGCTTTAACTTGCAATGAAAATGACTTTCAGACTAAATTAGAAACTTAGAATATCTGAAAATGTAGCTAGCTAGACTCTTCTTACCCATGTACATGGATTAACGCTTCTCCCTCTCTGTCATGGATCCCATGGATGTCCTTATTTTTAAGATGTAATCCGCAGACAGGTGTTTTATACAACTTCTCTTTTCGACTCCCTCCGCATATTTGCAATCAAATGCCAGAATTTTCTCCATCCCCTTAGCTATCATACTCTGCTTCCCCCGAGCATTCCACCGATTAAAAAATTCAGTCTACTTCTTCCTTGACAACCAGCAGCCAATTCTAACTGCCTTTTATCTTGATATCATATTATTTTATTCTGATAGTGATGGCACAGCACTATCATGGCACAGCATTCCCGGGGGGAAATTATGGTTGAACTTGCTCTGAAATACCGACACCCAGACACTAGTAAGAACTAGCTAGCTAAGTAGATCGGAGAACATAATTAATTAGCTAGCTAGCGAACATAGACTATCAATTCTGCCGGCTCCCACAAGAGGAGATCTGCAATTGATACTAACTGCCATAATCAACATCCATGTCTGCAGCGCATGGGGAACAGTTGGTTAACTGCCTTACTCAGGGGCAGAACGACAGATTTTTATCTTGTCTGTTTTCGGTTACTGGCTCAAAGCTCTAACCACATAAAAATGAAATGAAAATGAAAATGATTGACATGGTATGGCCCGATAGTATTGGAGAACATTTGAAAAAACAGACCCCTCTGTGTAGCGCATCTCTCGCAGTTAAACTTTTTTTTGCGTCATCACTCCAAGCCATCACTCTCAAAAGCCGCAACAGCCGCCCTAAAGACCCGATTCAAATTCAACATGAACCTTCAAATATGTGTGTAATGACACATTATATAAACTCTTTATAGTGTTTTATTTACATTTTAGAGGTGATACGTTGGACAGATCGGATGACCACACGGCTTATCTCCCCTTTTTCCCTATCACAAAGTAGGTTTCGCTTCCCCCCCACCCGTCATTTTTTGAAAGACCCGACGGGGCTCATTGCCTTCGTCAATCATTCAGAGACGGGCAGCATGAAGGGCTCGTCATTGATTTTGCTGGAAAGGGGACAAATTGTGCTTTACAATGGTATTCATATTACAGTTGACCTGGAAGTATTTCGTTATTGGGGTGCTAAAATAAGGTCAATTGTATGTTACAGCGTGATGTACAGAAGTGCGTTAGCTTACCTTAGCTAACTAGTAAACTTGCTAGCTCCTTCAGTGGATGTTAAAAACATTTCCACTAGCAAATGAACATTTATTTTTTAGCCGTGGTATATTTAATATTTATTCTGTTCCTAACAAACTACCCAGTCTCTGCCTGTGACAAGCATACCCCATAACATGACACTGCCACCACAATACTTGAAAAGCAAGGTGCTTCCTCCACCTTCCACCAAGTAATAAAGAGATGTTCTGGAACATCGGCAACTTGGTATGTATTTTTTTACCTTCCTGCTTTGGGCTGGATGTGTCTATGTGTAGTTCACACATGCATAATCCATTAGCAGAATTACTGTCTTACCTCAATTAGTCATGAAATCCCTGGTTTGAAAGCAACGGTTTTCTGGAAGCTGTGTGGCACCATTTTGAGTACTGCAAGCGGGGCCCATGTAGCAAGCCTCCTAGCAATTAGAGTTCCAACCAATGAGCTTCAGCACCTCGTCATTTGATTGACAGCTAGCAAGACACACATTGATGATTTCCACAGTGGGGAGAAGCTGTACGGATAAGCCTGGTGCCCAAATGTATGACGTATGAGGGTGGAGTCGAGGGTGGAGACGGATGGATTCAGTTCAGTCAGTCATCCTGATAAACCCTTCTCAGCCTGTTTATCCTGGCTAGATGGCAACAACAGCAACATGGTGCTAGTTACAACTTGTAAAAGAAAGCAGAGAGTTTCTTTCGAAAACGCTATATACCCATTTTAAGACAAATAATCATGTTTTTTTTTAGCTAAATGCTATACACTGAGTGTACAAAACATTAAGAACACCTGCTCTTTCCATGACATAAACTGACCAGGTGAATCCAGGTGAAAGCTATGATCCCTTACTGATGTCACTTGATAAATCCACTTCAATCAGTGTAGATGAAGGGGAAGAGACAGGTTAAATAAGTATTTTGAGACTATTGAGACATGGATTGTGTATGTGTACCATTCAGAGGGTGAATTGGCAGGACAAAATATCTAAGTGTCTTTGAACGGGGTATGGTAGTAGGTGCCAGGCACATTGGATTGTGTCAAGAATGGTAACTCCGTTGGGTTGATCACACGCAACAGTTTCCTGTGTGTGTCAAGAATGGTCCACCACGCAAAGGGCATCCAGCCAACTTGATACAACTGTGGGAAGCATTGGTGTCATGGGCCATCATCCCTGTGGAATGCTTTCAACACCTTGTTGATAGTAATATGAGATAGGTAGGTAAAACATTTACATTTGACATTTTAGTCATTTAGCAGATGCTCTTATCCAGAGCGAATTACAGTCAATGCATTCATATTAAGATAGCTAGGTGAGACAAACACATATCACCATCAAATATACAGTATACCAACATTCCATTACAGCTAAACAATCAATATATAGTGGTTTGTAAAATAAAAATAAAACATTTTAATACACAACTAAAATCTATGAATAAAACATCTGAGAACAATAATATTTTACAGACACAATCATCTCGGTTGAAAAAACATTACATGCGAAAAATTGGTGGATGTAGCGTTTTTGGAAATAAACTCTTCAAGTGATGTTTATTTCGATGGGCAAGGGAGAAATAACTTCACGTAACGTTATTGGTCACCATCTGGATTTGGTCACAATTTGTACCATCCCACTTGATTTTTTTTCCCTCGTAGGATAGCAGCATACACGAGAAATAACTTGTAATATTGGAGGTAACCATCTGGATGTCACAGTGATACAGTCTACACTGCTCAATGGGGATAGTTTGTGCTGCAGGCCGACAGCACAACAACACAGTGTCCTTTGCTCCCGCTTGCCTCAGTAAAGAAAGGGAAGTACACAATACAGTATATACAAAAGTATGTGGACACCACTTCAAATGATTGGATTTGACTATTTCAGCCACATCCGTTGCTGAAAGGTATATCAAATAGAGCACACAGCCATGTAATCTCCATAGACAAACACTGGCAGTAGAATGGCCTTACTAAAGAGCTCAGTTTACTTTCCACGTGGCACTGTCATAGGATGCCACCTTTCCAACAAGTCAGTTCGTAAAATGTCTGCCCTGATAGCGCTGCCCCTGTCATCTATAAGTGCTGTTATTGTGAAGTGGAAATGTCTAGGAGCAACAATTTGGTAAGCCTCGAAGTGGTAGGCCACACAAGCTCACAGAACGGGACCGCCGAGTGCCGTAACGCTTAGCGTGTAAAAATTGTCTGTCCTCGGTTGCAACACTCACTACCAAGTTCCAAACTTCCTCTGGAAGCAACGTCAGCACAAGAACTGTTCGTCGGGGCCTAGCATTTGCACACAAGCCTAAGATCACCAAGCGCAATGCCAAGCGTCGGCTGGAGTGGTGTAAAGCTCGCCGCCATTGGACTCTGGAGCATTGGAAACGCGTTCTCTGGGGTGATGAATCACGCTTCACCCTCTGGCAGGCCGACGGACGAATCTGGGTCTGACGGAAGCCAGGAGAATGCTACCTGCCCCAATGCACAGTGCCAACCGTAAAGTTTGGTGGAGGATGAATAACGGTCTAGGGCTGTTTTTCATGGTTCAGGCTAGGCCCCTTAGTTCCAGTGAAGGGAAATCTTAATGCTACAGCATACAATTACATTCTAGACGATTCAGTGCTTGCAAATATGTGGCAACAGTTTGGGGAAGGCACTTTCCAGTTTCAGCATGCACAAAGTGAGGTCCATACGGAAATGGTTTGTCGAGAATGGTGTGGAAGAACTTGACTGGCCTGCACAGAGCCCTGACCTTAACTCCATCGAACACCTTTGGGAGGAATTGGAACACCGACTGCGAGCCAGGTCTAATCGCCCAACATCACTTCCCAACCTCGTTAATGGTCTTGTAGCTGAATGGAAGCAAGTTCCTGCAGCAATGTTCCAACATCTAGTGGAAAGCCGTCCCAGAAGAGTATAAGCTGTTAAAGCAGCAAAGGGGGAACCAACTCCATATTAATGCCCATGATTTTGGAATGAGATGTTCGACGAGCAGGTGTCCACATACTTCTGGTCATGTAGTGCAGCTAGATACTGTAGCCAATATCCGGCCAGGGTAACAGCTAAAGCACATTTATTGTAGTGATTTCACCGAAAATGTACAATTACAGCATTAATGTCTAATGTTACATTTTTGTTTAAAAAAATATATACAGGTCAAAAGTTTTAGAACACCTACTAATTCAAGGGTTTTTCTTTATTTTTACTATTTTCTACATTGTATAATAATAGTGAAGACATCAAAACTATGAATTAACACATATGGAATCAGGTAGTCTGGCCCAGGAGTGTGAAGGTGAACGGAAAGGCTCTGGAGCAATGAACCGCCCTTGCTGTCTCTGCCTGGCCGGTTCCCCTCTTTCCACTGGGATTCTCTGCCCCTAACCTTATTACAGGGGCTGAGTCACTGGCTTACTAGGGCTCTTTCATACCGTCCCTAGGAGGGGTGCGTCACTTGAGTGGGTTGAGTCACTGATGTGATCTTCCTGTCTGGGTTGGCGCCCCCCCTTGGGTTGTGCCGTGGCGGAGATCTTTGTGGGCGATACTCGGCCTTGTCTCAGGATGGTAAGTTGGTGGTTGAAGATATCCCTCTAGTGGTGTGGGGGCTGTGCTTTGGCAAAGTGGGTGTGGTTATATCCTTCCTGTTTGGCCATGTCCGGGGGTGTCCTCGGATGGGGCCACAGTGTCTCCTGACCCCTCCTGTCTCAGCCTCCACAATTTATGCTGCAGTAGTTTATGTGTCGGGGGGCTAGGGTCAGTTTGTTATATCTGGAGTACTTCTCCTGTCCGATCTGGTGTCCTGTGTGCATTTAAGTATGCTCTCTCTAATTCTCTCTTTCTCTCTTTCTTTCTCTCTCTCGGAGGACCTGAGCCCGAGGACCATGCCTCAGGACTACCTGACATGATGACTCCTTGCTGTCCCCAGTCCAGCTGGCCGTGCTGCTGCTCCAGTTTCAACTGTTCTGCCTGTGATTATTATTATTTGACCATGCTGGTCATTTATGAACATTTGAACATCTTGGCCACGTTCTGTTATAATCTCCACCCGGCACAGCCAGAAGAGGACTGGCCAACCCACATAGCCTGGTTCCTCTCTAGGTTTCTTCCTAGGTTTTGGCCTTTCTAGGGAGTTTTTCCTAGCCACCGTGCTTCTACACCTGCATTGCTTGCTGTTTGGGGTTTTAGGCTGGGTTTCTGTACAGCACTTTGAGAAATCAGCTGATGTACGAATGGCTATATAAATCAATTTGATTTGATTTGATTTAGTAACCAAAAAAGTGTTAAACAAATGAAAATATATTTTATATTTGAGATTCTTCAAATAGCCACCCTTTGCCTTGATGACAGCTTTGCATACTTTTGGCATTCTCTCAACCAGCTTCATAAAGTCACCTGGAATGTATTTCAATTAAAAGGTATGCCTTCTTAAGAGTTAATTTGTGGAATTTATTTTCTTCTTAATAAGTTTGAGCGAATCAGTTGTGTTGGGACAAGGTAGGGCTGGTATATAGAAGATAGCCCTATTTGGTAAAAGACTAAAAGACTATGGCAAGAACAGCTCAAATAAGCAAAGAGAACAGTCCATCATTACTTGAAGACATGAAGGTCAGTCAATCTGGAAAATGTCAAGAACTTTGAAGGTTTCTTCAAGTGCAGTCGCAAAAACCATCAAGCGCTATGATGAAACTGGCTCTCATGAAGACCGTGTCGTGGAAATGCTAATTCATTAATGAGGAGAGACAAGGGCAGCAATCAAGTTATTTCTTTATTCAAAACCTATTAATAAGGGAGCAGGTCACACCACACACACACAAGTGAAAAGAGTGAGAACTCAGCGAATCAGAGTTGGGGTTTGCCTATATAGCCCAACCTTGTTACATTTCCTTAATCCACCACAACTGTCTCAATGTGTCAAAGTAACTGATATCTACTGGATTAGGTGGCCAAATATTCTGAGTCCTCTGTGTTCTCCTGCGAGTACTAAGAACTGTTTGTTGTTAGAATAGAGGAGATACCTCGTTCTGAACGTGCAAGTTTCAGAGTACAGAGGGTGGGGGTAAGAACACGAGATGTGCACAGCCGTTGTGGATTAGGTACAGAGTTACGTGGAAACAGCAATTTACACAACCAGAGTAACAGGATTGTACATACCTATCATTTAAAACCTGTTTGTGAAAGGCATGCCGCTAGCGGGACATCTCGACAACATCGGTGAAATTGCAGGGCGCGAAATTCTAATTACAGGAAGATAAATACTTAACATTCATAAAATAACAAGTGTTATACAACAAAATAAAGCTTAACTTATTGTTAATCCAGCCTCCGTGTCAGATTTCAAAAAGGCTTTACGGCAAAAGCAAACCATGCAATTATCTGAGGACAGTGCCCCACGTAGAAATGCATAATATACATTTTCCATCCAAGGACAGGAGTCACGAAAGTCAGAAAGAGCAATAAAATAATCACTTACCTTTCAAGATCATCTTTTGGTAATACAAAAGGTCCAATCTAATCTAATAAGAAACATTTTGTAAACGGCTTGTGTCATGAATTCCGTCTCCTTCAACTTTCGACGAAACATTTGATGTAATTACTCACACTAAACTTATGTTTTTCCACTCATGGTTGGTTTCATTGCAATCCTCTGTTTGTTAGTAACACAACCAGACTTCATGATTATTTTCGCGAGACGTAGTGACTGAAAGGAACTGATTTGAACACACCAAACAATGACCTCATTGCGCACCAATGATATGACCAGTGCTTCGTTGATTGACTGTATTTCGGCCCAATGACCACTGATCGTCATGGTAGATAGCCAATGACCTGAGGTAAACGGCAATGTGTAATGGTTATATTCGGAAAGACTAGCCCTTGCTTGAAACTCGAGCGTAAAGACACTAATTTGCCATTGAAAATTTTACCTGAACCAGCCACGCTGGTTACGCATAGCAGTATTGTTTCTAGAGCATTTCCCCCAGTTTTATCTGAAGAATTATGGCAACTAAATCTGGAAAATCAAAGGCAAACTCTAGGTATACAGATGTACATGATATTATCGCTGAAATTGATAGGGAAAGTGAGACGGAGTTACTACAAGATGAGTCAGATAGTAAACAGTTTTGATTCGCAAACCGAGGAGATGTTTTTGTACGGAGAAGATGCAGTGTTGGACTGGTAAGTACTTCTTGTGACGTTTTTGAAATGAGAGGAAGAGGGTCATTGGCACTCTGTGCTGGAGGAGGATGTCGAGCCACTTCCTCCAACATTCAGACAGAAGAGGCCACCAGGACCTCATCTGGACACGACCTCGAAGTACAGCCCCATTCAACTTTGTCAGCTGTTTTTCACCTTGTCAGTTGTTGATGGTGTTGAACACTAATAAGTATGGTGCTAAGAAGCAGGCAGGCAAGAAAGAGGCATGGAAGCCCATTTCCACACCAGATCTTTTTTGTTACCTGTCAATGGTCATTTACATGGGTCATGTGAAGCTAAAGACTACTGGAAAACTGCTCCCCTCTATCAACTGCCTTTCCCGTCCACTGTCATGTCATGCAAAAGGTGTCTGACAATCTCATGGTCACTTCATATCAATGACCCAGACGTTGATGAGGACAACGAGAAGAAGCGAGGCACATCGAGGTGTGATAGGCTCGGCAAAATAAAACCTCTCTACCATTGTGGTTGAGGCCTGCAAGACCTATTTTCAGCCCGCCCAGAACTTTTCCATCAATGAGAGGATGGTGGCCTCAAAGGCCAGAGTTGGCCTAAAACAATACATGCGTAACAAACCAACTAAATGGGGTTACAAACTGTTTGTTGTGGTTGATTCTGCGTGTGCATACAAGTGCATTTTTTTTTGTTTATGAGGGGAAGAGCAGTTGTGCGACCGGTGAGGGACTTAGCTATGATTCTGTTATGGAGTTATTAGATTTTCAACTGCTGGGGAAGGGCAACAAACTTTTTGTGGACAACTTCAACACAATCCCTACCCTGTTCACAGACCTGAGGAAGCAGGATGTGTGGGCTTGTGGCACCATTCGGGCCAAAAGTGGGCTTTCCGAAAACCAAGGTGAATGACATGCCTAAGCGGGCTGATTGGGGTACCATGAGATGGATTCGACAAGAAGGCCTGCTCTTTGTGAAGTGGATGGATACAAGAGAGGTGGTCATGTGCGCCACTATCCAAGAACAATCAAGCGCTATGATGAAACTGTCTCTCATGAGGACCGCCACAGGAATGGAAAAGACCCAGAGTTACCTCTGCTGCAGAGGATAAGTTCATTAGAGTTACCAGCCTCAGAAATTGCAGACCAAATACATTCTTCACAGAGTTCAAGTAACAGACACATCTCAACATCAACTGTTCAAATGAGACTGTGCCAATCCGGCCTTCATGGTCAAATTGCTGCAAAGAAACCACTACTAAAGGACACCAATAAGAAGAAGAGACTTGCTTGGACCATGAACATGAGCAATTGACATTAGACCGGTGGAAATTTGTCCTTTGGTCTGGAGTCCAAATTTGAGATTTTGGGTTCCAACCGCCATGTCTTTGTGAGATGCGGTGTGGGTGAACAGATGATCTCCGCATGTGTATTTATCACCGTGGAGGATGGAGGAGGAGGTGTCATGGTGTGGGGGTGCTGTGCTGGTGACACTGTCTGTGATTTATTTAGACAATGACAAAACACAGGTTGTGTAAGGGCTATTTTACCATGAAGGTGAGTGATGGAGTGCTGTATCAGATGACCTGGCCTCCACAATCCCCCGACCTCAACCAAATTGAGATGGTTTGGGATGAGTTGGACCGCAGAGTGAAGAAAAAGCAGCCAACAAGTGCTCAGCATATGTGGGAACTCCTTCAAGACTGTTGGAAAAGCATTCCAGGTGAATCTGGTTGAGAGAATGCCAAGAGTGTGCAAAGCTGTCATCAAGGCAAAGGGTGGCTATTTGAAGAATCTCAAATATATTTTGATTTGTTTTCCACTTTTTTGGTTACTACATGATTCCATATGTGTTATTTCATAGTTTCCATGTCTTCACTATTATTCTTCAATGTAAAAAATAGTAAAAATACAGAAAAGACCGTTGGATGAGTAGGTGTTCTAAAACTTTTGATTGGTAGTGTATAATAAAACATTACTCAGATAAAAACAGAATGATTCTGAACACTCCCAAAGTCCCAACTTCGGCAGACAAATTCTTGCTGATGTTTTCTAGCCACAAGCATAAACTAGCTAGATGGGAAGGGCTCTTCAGGATGACTGACTGAACTGAACCGACTGAACCAAATCTGTTCGTCTCCACGTGACTCTCGATGCGCGATAAACGTTATCAATTTGGGAATCAGGTGTGTCCTGATAATCTCTCCCCGCACAGTGAAAGAAGAATGCTGGCTTTGAAAAAAAAAGAAATACAAAAATCCAGTTAAATCAATTAAGATAACATTTTAAGGCAGCAACATGTCAAGACTGCAAGGGGTGGGTAGACTTTCACTAGGCACTCATAAATGTGTGTGTGTGTGTGTGTGTGTATATATTTCAGTAGCTGGCCACACCTGAAAAAGCAATGACCATTCTGCATTCTGCATTCCAACCTCTTGAATACTGTAGTCAACAGTGTTCCTAGTCTTTTACAGACTCCACAGTGGAGGTTTATGGTTTCAGGGCTGGAGAAAGAGGGGTTTCCGACACAACCCTGTTTTTATTACGTCACTACGCTTGAGTGGTGCCAAAACTGTAACCTTGCCAACCACAAGCCCAGTCCTGTCCTAGAATCCAGTTAAGTAACTTAACAGTTGCTTAAAAAAAATATTTCAGAAATTGTGATGTTCATTCATTGCTCAGACTCGGTGACAAAAATGTACTTCCGCATGTGATGACGTCATTTCTGCCAATACAAATACTACATGGCTTGCTTGTGAAGGACTTCATAACAAACCGGTGCCGTTGCTTCCTCTCTCCTCTCCTCACCTGATCTTTCTTTCTCTCTGGCTATATGTCTAGCTCTTACTTGGGTGCCTCTCTTTTTCTTTCTTTCTCCCTCTCCCTCTCTCTCTCTCCCTCTCTCTCTCTCCCTCTCTCTCTCTCTCACTCCCCTTGACCTTTCTCAATTATCTGTGCACATACCCCTGTGTTTATTCATGTGCGGATGGACTTGTGCACAGGTGATGCTGTGTGTGTGTGTGTGTGTGTGTGTGTGTGTGTGTGTGTGTGTGTGTGTGTGTGTGTGTGTGTGTGTGTGTGTGTGTGCGCGTGCGCGCGTGCGTTCTTGCACGTGTACATATTTGCGCGCGTGTGTGAGTGTCTGCTCTGCGGCAGAATGTGATAGGCACTGCTAGAGGTCACCCGCCGAAACCTGAGAGTGCAGAGGAGTAACTCCATCGCTTTTATCGACCGGGACACTCTTCTCAGCATCTGTTCCCCTTTCTCCTATCCTCTCTTCCGTCTCTCCCCTTTTAGCCTCTCTCCTTCGCTCTGCTTCTGCACCACCCCCTCTTGTCTCTCTTCCTCTCTCTTCGCCGCCCCTCCCCCCTCTACCTGTCTTTCTCTTGTTGTGTTCATCTGCAACCTCTGCTCCTCCTTTCACCCAAATGTTCCAATTGAGGAATAAGGTCTAAAAAAAAGTCAGGCGGTGCTATTAAACAAAGGTATTGATATACATCACTCATAAAATGTGTTCGCTAATAACCTGCTAGGGGAAAAGTGAAGAAAACTAAGAGCCTTTTCTCCCCATTAGATTTGGACTGCTGGACAAGATTCAGAGGACCAAGGACCAACATTCATTTCTGATAAATAACTACAAATAAAGACAAGAGTTCATTTAACTTGAATATACAGCTTTGACAGAGGAGATGTGTCATGCTGCATGAGGCAAATGGTGGTCACAGAAGATACTGCCTGGTTTTCTGATCCATGCCCCTTTCTTTTCTGTAAGGTATCTGCATTCCCAGTCATGTGAAATCCATAGATTAGGACCTAATGAATTTATTTCAATTGACTTGATTTCCTTATATTTAACTGTAAAATCATTTAAATTGTTGCATGTTGCGTTTATGCCATGCTCAATGCAGATATCTGATAACTATAGCATATAGCTGATAAGAATTACCGTTGGGAAGGGTTGGCCATGCTACAAGCAAGCCTACATACAAGCTTCCAACACATCATCCATCTATCACAGGGACTTGGGCTGCCAACTGGAAAATTGGCCATGAATGGAAGCGGCACGAGCCCCGCCACAAGTGTTGTGGTCATCCCTGGACCGGAGCACAACGCTGCAATTAAAAAAGCAACTCCCAAGAATTCTTCTTGGAATGTCGAAGGGCTGAATTACACAACATTCCAGAAAATGCCCACACTGCTCCACTCGTTATTTGTTATGAGTCCTTAACACAAGGAGACAATTCTTTGCATCTACATGCGTGGAATTTTGGAGACTTATAAACTCCCTTCGTCGGCACAAGGCTTGTATTGTGTTGAACAGAGAGCAATGGGGTTCAGAAGAGAAGGTCAACTGTGGTCATATCGCCCAAGTCAATAGAACTGATGCAAGGCCATAGAAGGCAAAAGTGGACTCAAAGAGGGTAGCCCGCGCTATGGCCTTATACAATGGCACACTCTACAAAGACAGACAGACGGATGGATGGACGGACAGACAGATGTAGGGGCAGACAGACAAAATAGTCTCAAGTTATTAGGCCCGGGTGAGGGTCTCACCAGTCGCCTCAGCTAATGATGTGGTAATTCTATGGAACATAAAATCTCTCTCTCGTTCTCTTTCTTTCTCTCTCTCTCTCATTCGAATAAATCTGGCTTTTCACAAAATAATATGTTGGTCAAAACACATAGGCTATCCTACATAAGTAGCATCTTAATCTGAGCCCGTTTGCTTCAAGCAATTAGAATTATTATATGGATTATAATTAATTGGCATTTTTTTAGGGATTGATATGTTTTTTTTGTTAAGGCAATTCAAGTCGGACATTTTTACGTCGAAATTGCAAACTTCACAAGCCTTTTGAAACCTCCAATACACTACAAGTTTGCATTTCCTGCAGGAAAATTCTGAGCAACAAAATAATAATTGAGATCCAAATATAGCCACAGCATAAAATAAATGAAACGTGAGCCTTTTGGCTCCACAAAGTTTGTGTTGATGCTGAAGAAGATGGATAGTATGACGAAACAGACACCCCAGTATGAGCTGAGAGGGGAGCTGCGGAGCACATTGGAGAAAGTGAGGAAGTTTGTGCGTGGCACAATGCTGTTTGCAATGGCATGGTAGGAGAATCCGTCAGCTCGCAGCCATTTCTGCTAGAATTTCATTCAGTGCTTGCGTCAGCTTGAGGTAAGACTGCATCACTCTCGGACGTTTGGCTACTACAGCGCCCTCTGCACTTGCTGAAGTCACCTCTGCACTTGCTGAAGCCCCCTCTGCACTTGCTTCACAAGTGTTGGGGGTGTAGGCCTGCATGTCGGATCAATCCACTTGTCGAACTGCCTGTAGGATACATTTTATTCTGCGCTTGCATATTTGCATTCTGCCTCAGTGGCATTACTTTACCCTAAGCCTACTAACTGTACTTCAAGGTTGTGTTTCAGCATAAACAATATGCATAACCAATATAGTAAATGCGATAGGCCATTACAACAGCATACACTGAGCCATGATTATCGATCATTATTGATCAGATAGCAGAGCAAAGAAGGCTATAGAGAAGCCAGAATTAGACGTTGAATATAATTTAACAGTTCAATTTCACGTCATGCTGTTCATATAAATAATGGATTATAATTGACCAGTTTCTCGCTCTTATTTATCCTGGAAAACGGGAGTGGGTTTGGGCAGGTAGTCTCGGTAAATCTCTGTAACCCGGTTTGCACTAAAAAACCCTAATTGGTATATGGTGCTGGTTAGTTGCTCACTCCTTTTCCCGATTTGTTGAGGGCAGTCTGTCAATCGTTAATGTCAACCAAACACAGGAAGGAAACAGCCTTAGCCCACCCCCCTACTCCCCCACCTACCCAACTAATAACAGAATGCACTTGGCCCGATGCTTCCTCCATCCCCTCTCCTCTGATCCCCACCTGACCTTGTGTACAATGCTCTGTCATGTCCAATAAGTCAGCCCAAGAACCTCAACGTCTGTGTGTGTGTGCGTGTGTGCGTGTGTGTGTGCGTGTGTGTGTGTGTGTGTGTGTGTGTGTGTGTGTGTGTGTGTGTGTGTGTGTGTGTGTGTGTGTGTGTGTGTGTGTGTGTGTGTGTGTGTGTGTGTGTGTGTGTGTGTGTAGTAGTGGTAAAAAATATATGTGGGTAAAAAATATCCGCTGTTCACAGTAAGTAAAGTACTGTATCACTCCCTAAACATTTTTGTGCAAAAGGTGGGTAAACGCTTGCGCCCCAAGCGGGTATGTGCGTTTAGCCTCCACTACACCACTGTTTGTGAACCTATGTTAATATACGTGTGCGTTTTTAGCTCTCCACTACCCTTGGCCCACCACTGTTTGTTGAACCTATGTTAATATAGGAGGGAGGTGTGGTTTGTCCTCCTCTTCCCCCACTATCCTTGAGGTACTCAGCCAGTGCTTCAAATTGATAAGAACTGGACATGAGGACCTTTAGGACTGCCTACCCAGTCATGGTCCAAGAGAAAGCTGTTACAATAAGGCTAGCTTTACCAACCTGTTTTAGTTATTGTATAGAACACACACACATATTCGCACATGTACAGTATGTGAGCACACGTGTATGCATGTAACAGTAACCCCCAGGGCTCAACAGACAAACACATCTGTCACCCTGTAAACCGATCCTGTTATTAGCCATATTACACAGCACTTTCATGGCCCCATCTTCCTTTGTACACGGTGTACAGTGAAGTTGCCGCTGATCAGTTTTGCACTTTCCCCAATAATGGTTAAGATTAAGATTGGGGGAGGAGAATCTGATTCTAGATCTGTACCTAGGGGAAACTTCACCCCGGAGCATTGTACAGCACCAGCATTCCATTGAGGATTAATCACATACACTCCACAGTAACATCACTTTGTCCAAGTTGATTTACGATCACACCGAAGATGTCGCTCTGACTGAGGCTTGGTTATGGTTAACTAGACTGTTTTCATTCATCAACTTCAACGTTGGAGCAATTTGAACCCAGCAGGAATTTGGAGGGGGGATTAACCCTTTGTTGTTTTCTCCATCTCAGTCATGTCCCTTGGGGAGGTTCAGACCTCTGTTACACGATATGATAGCCTCCCATGGTCTACGAATCTTGACCTCTACACGGTGGCCTCACTGGCATGGATCAGCATCGAAGGCATGTTGCACTTTCCTTTAGATAACCATCATCATTTCACTTTCCTTTAGATAACCATCATCATTTCACTTTCCTTTAGATAACCATCATCATTTCACTTTCCTTTAGATAACCATCATCATTTCACTTTCCTTTAGATAACCATCATCATTTCACTTTCCTTTAGATAACCATCATCATTTCACTTTCCTTTAGATAACCATCATCATTTCACTTTCCTTTAGATAACCATCATCATTTCACTTTCCTTTAGATAACCATCATCATTTCACTTTCCTTTAGATAACCATCATCATTTCACTTTCCTTTAGATAACCATCATCATTTCACTTTCCTTTAGATAACCATCATCATTTCACTTGAGACGCTACTGGCCGTCAACTCCACTTACAAGGGACTAGCATCACGGAGGGTGCGTCTCAAACGGGAGACACTTCAGAACAAACTTACTTTTGGATGCCTTCTTCCACCCCCCACCCTCCACCCCTCGAAGAAAGCATGCCTCCCACCTCTACGGAAATTCAGCTGTGGCAATATATTCCTTTTGATAATAGATATTCTGCTGGTTAAAAGTAACTAGGATATTATTCCATCTACCGAGGTTGGATTTAATTGGTATGAGCGTTCCGTTAAAGTTTCTGGCAAGGGTTTTACCTAGGGAAGGAGACATATCTACTCCCAAATATTTAAAAAGGGAAACTATTGGGATTCCATAAGTAGCGATGGAGTCCTCCATCGGGGTCTTGAGCAGCAGTACTGTAGGGCTTTAGGTTAAGCTAAATGTATCTATGAATCTTCAATGCGTTTGGGAGCGATAGAGATACAATGCCTAGATGTAAAGTAGTAAACTATTGTCTGCATATAATGAGATGAAGTGATCAGTAGATGTTATGGAAATGTATGTTATTTCCTTTCGATTGACAATTCGCCTGGGCCAGGGGTTCCGTGGATAATACGAATAGCAATAGCGAAATTGGATTGCCTTGTCTGCTGCTTCTAGTCATTTTCAATGGAGCAGAGCAGATATTGCCTGTTATAACTATGGACGAGGGATTGGAATATAGTATTTTAACCATATTAATGAAAATGGAGGCAATTCCCATCTGTTCCAAGACAGGCCATAGATATAACCATTCTAGTCTAAAAACAAATAATGTTTTCTGCATTGAGAGACAATACAGCCCAAGGAGCTGTTGTTTCAGATGAAGCATCTAAGATATGTAAAAGTCGACAGAGGTTATCCGAGGAGAAACACTTTTTAACAAACCTAATTTAGTCAGTGTGGACCAATTTGGGTACGTACGTCTCGAGACGGGATGACAGCATTTTAGAAAACAGTTTAATATCTGTGTTAATCAAAAGGTAGGGGATGACAGTGAGAGGTAGGGGATGACAGTGAGAACACTGGGTGGCATCTCCCTCCACTGGGTGGCATCTCTCCCAAATGAACCTTGTGAACGGCGGTATTAATGGTTTAAAGCAATAGTAGACCTAATTAATTCCAACATTTTAAATATACATCAGGAGGAAAGCCATTCCATCCAGGTGAATTGCCTTTATTCATGATATCCAATGCTCTATTGAGTTCATTGAGAGAGATTTGGGCTCCCAGCGAGGTGATATCTTCCCTTATAGTGATTTATTCAAATGCAGTTGCAATCCTTTTTTGTAAAAACTTTGGTGGCATCCCATAGAATCCAGGGGTCCGACTGAATTTGTATTGATCATTATGAATGAATTTAGTTCAATTTCGAATTGATCGCAGAAATCCATCTTGTGGATCGTTTAGCAGATTCGGAAATTTGAAGTTTGGCGGTATTAAGCATGGTGGTCGACAAGCTCTTCTGTCTAATTTCTATTTTCTTAATTAAAGACAATAGAGGAGTAGATAATAGTATGAAATCGATTTGTGAGAATGATTTACGCCCTGCTTGAATAACTGTACTCTTTTGCTTCAGGATTATGTGCTCGTCCAGGCATCAATGAGGTTGTGACCAGAGAGTATATGCTGGAGAGCCTTGGTTGCGTGTGGATTGTAGTTAGTCTTACTATGTCCAAAATGGCAATCACGACTGTCCCAAGAACCAGATGGAATTCAGTTAATCCTAACAAGATGCTGTTCAGAGAATACAAAAAAAACATAGAAGCATGTGAATTTGTAGGGTAGCCTAGTGGTTAGAGCGTTGGACTAGTAACTGCAAGGTTGCAAGTTCAAACCCCTTAGCTGACAAGGTACAAATCTGTCGTTCTGCCCCTGAACAGGCAGTTAACCCACTGTTCCTAGGCTGTCATTGTAAATAAGAATTTGTTTCTATTGACTTGCCTAGTAAAATAAAGGTATATAAAATATAAAGGCAATTTTTCTTTCCATTTAAAGAAAGTGACTTTGCATTCTTGGTCTTCATCTTTACCCAACAGGTGCATTTTGAGTTTATTTATGTATCGTTATGATCACCCCTTTTAGTTTTGTCTGGGGTTGATGAAACAATCAGCCCGTTTGTACAAATGTTTTTTTTTTTCTTTCTATGTGAATCCTTTTGGAAGCAGCTGTGTTTCTTGGAGCATTGCTATATCAACATGGTTTCTTGCTAGGATACCAACGCAGCTGGAACGTTTGATAGGACAGTTTAGGCCTCTCAAATTCCAAGATAGAATAGCTAGTGTTGCCATTGTTTAAAAAAAAGAGAATATATTACTAATAATGTCATTGTCATCTTTAGTGTTTAATAAGCCCATGGATGTGAAACAAAAAGCAGGACCCACAGGAAAAGCCACCCATTGGGCCCTGGCCAAAATAAGTGCACGGTACAATATCATCATTGTGTTCTAAGCAGAGGACTGGTGAGAGTATTCCTTCTCCAATCTCCAATATAACACTAACAGTAATCCCTTTGGTAATGAGAGGAAAAATTGGATTTTCACAGCAGCTATTGGCGGCACTAAGGTAAACACAACCATTTCTCAACCATCGCATATCTTTTTTCAACTCCCTCCACTTTCATGAGCTGCTAGAATGCCGAATCATCCCAATGGCCGACAAAAATATACTTCGCAAGACATACAGAATAATGAATTGGATACAGTGTAAATGTCAATGGACGGACACAACGGCTTTCCTGACGCCTTCCATTCTTAAATGCACTGATCTCTCTCACCGCTAGAGTTACAACAAGAAGCAGTGTCTCCCCTTCCTACTCTCTCTCTCTCTCTCTCTCTCTCTCTCTCTCTCTCTCTCTCTCTCTCTCTCTCTCTCTCTCTCTCTCTCTCTCTCTCCCTCTGGCTCTCTCTCTCTTCTCTCTCTCTTTTTCGCTCTCTTGGGTCTCTCTTTCTCTCACTCACTCTACGTCTCTCTCTCTCTCCACCCTGCTAACTAGGTTCTGGCAGTATATAGCCTTAAGGCTTGCATCAACTCTATAGCCTTAAGGCTGCATCAACTCACTCCACGTCCTTAATGGATGAGGACATCTGGCAGGGATACAGATTGAGAAGTAATGATGAATCATGTGCTCCTTAAAACGATTAGATCAGATAGTAAGAGTACATGATTAGGTTAGATTCAAGAGTAATATATGATGATGAGGACGAAACACAAAACAGTGGTCTGTGAAACTTCATGCCTGGAATGAAAATCTAGATTAAGATGTTACTGGTAAGTGCACTACTGTATAAGCCGTCTGCAGACTGCAAAATTACATCAGACTCTGAATCATTTTCATATAGGAAGTGGGTTCACAGAGTATTTATTTTCTTTCAATTATTGAGTGTTTGTTTGAGCCCACCTCGCCACTCGCCTCCATCCTTTGGCCGTCCTGAGGCAGAGCCTGAACCAATGGAGATATGGTTTCCACCAAACCGTTCCTGGTTTCCATTTCACTGGGTGGCTGTTACTCATGTCTTGTTTTTACCTCTATAGAGGATTCTGGTGCTGCGGGGAATTTCATCGACCAGGCCCTCGTCTCCTCCATGAACATCTCCTCATACCTGCTCGCCTCTTCCAGTCCATTCCCTGGATAATCGACCTATGGGATCAGGCATCATCACACACGTCACAGCACCACTCACCTTCACCGTGGGATCCAAACACCAGGAGAGCCTTCCCTTCCTCATCACCGCACCAGTGCACAGCGACATCCTCGACCTCCCGCGGCTCCAACGTCATGACCCCACCTTCTCCTGGTTAAGGATGGACATTGCAGATTGGGCCCCCGGATGTCGGAGGACCTGCTTTCCCTTGCCCTGATGTTTGACGTCGGTTGAGAGTCCTGTGGTTGCCCTCGAGCCCGACAACCCGGAGGTTTACCAGGATCTCTGGGAGGTGTTCTCCAAGACCCAAGCCACCTGTCTCCCTCATTGCCTCTGGGACTGTACCATCGACCTGCTAGAATGTCCTGCGCCATCGCACAGCCGCGTTTACCCTCTGTTGGTGGCTGAGATCGAGGCCATGGAGGAGTACATCCAGGAGGCTCTCCAACAGGGTTTTGACCACTCATCCACGTTTCCTGCGTCGGCAGGCTTCTTCTTCGTGACCAAGAATGATGGGGGTCAATTCCATCACCACTAAGTACCGCTACCCTCTCCCGTTGGTACCGGCTGCCATCGAATATTTTTTTTACGAAGCTGGACCTGCGGAGTGCCTACAATCTGATCCACATCCGGGAGGGGGGTGAGTGGAACACGACCTTCAGCACGACGTCTGGGCACTACGTGTACTTGGTGATGCCTTGTGCCAATGCTCTGTCAGTGTTTCAGGCATTCGCGAACGAGGTGGTCCGGGACCTCTTCACTAGATTCAACTTCACACTGTCATATCGCCCAGGTTCTAAGAACATCAAAGCCGATGCCCTGTTCCGTCTCCATGACTCGGGAGAGGTACCGATCCTGAGTGCGCCCATCATTCCACCCTCTTGAATCTTTGCTCACGTGCTTTGAAACGTAGATGTGGACATCTGCCAGGCTCTGCAGAGGGAACATGCGCCTGCAACCTGCCCTCCGGAGCGCATCTACATCCCTACGGGGGTAAGGAATTGGCTGTTGTCCTGGGAACACACAACCCTCGCCTCTGGACACCCAGATATTACCTGTATCATTCAATCTCTCTTCACTAAGTACTGGTGGCCCACCTTGACGTGGGAGGTCGCCCGCTACGCCCGCTACTCCTGCTCCGTGCTCAAACAAATCTCCCCGGCACGCTCCAGCAGGTAAACTCCTTATCCTTCCCGTGCCTCAGCGGCCTTGGGCCCATCTGTCCATAGACTTCGTCACTGATCTGATGGTTTTACTACTATTATGGTTGTTGTTGACAGATTCTCTAAATTCTGCCATTTACTGTCACGCCTCCTCCTGCTCAACGTCGTCGTTCTACTAACCACCGGCCCTGGTAACCATCATTACGCACACCTGCTCCCCATTATTACGCACACTTGGACATCATTATTTCCTTTATTTCTCTCCCTTTATTTAGCCCTCAGTAGAAATCAGTCACTAGGTAGTATTGCTTTCATTCACATTCTGTACGCTTCTCATGTTTTCCTCATTTGTAATTATCATTATTAAACTTACATTCTGCACCTGCTTCCTGGCTCCCGAGGTTAATGTAACATTATTCAACTGTACATGCTGATATAGCTTCCTCTTACGCAAACTCAAGCATACCTATATATCAATTTCAAAGGAATACAATTTTTTTTAAATAGCAGATTTAGGCATTGGTAAGCACCTACATTGGAACGGCGTGGCTGTGCAGTGTCATGCTATAAATGACGTCAGAGCTCAGACCATGCGTTTCACAGCGCTGTATGGGTTTTGACTGACAGCCGTTCTGAAGTTAAGCACCGCACAGTACAAGAAGTCGCCCCCATCTCTCCAGCGAATCGGGAAGCTTTTGCAAATGTCCTGCTGTCTGAGTGAGGGAACTGCTGTAAATCAGAACTCTATGTATTTTGAAAGGTGAGACGTTGAGGATTGTAATAAACACAGCGTTGTTGTCCTACAAGCGAGGCAAAACACCCGAGAGTCTAAATGAGCACTTCACATTTTCATATAATAAAACGCATGTCGTATACACTGCCAACGTTTATGATCACTATGTTTGAGGTATATAGTTACAAGATGACATGGCTCCATTCCCTGGTTTGTTCTGAACAGAATGAGCCTGTGGTTGTCTATTGTGAAAATTCAATCTGTTTCTCTTAATTGGCCTGTGAAAGCCTAACACTAAGATCATATTTTATAATTCAGCTATTCTTGTTGGCAAAAGAACACGCTTTCAAATGATGCCCACCTGACTCAGATCACGATTTATAATGGACCGTTTTTGGATAAACAACAAAAGTAATTGTGTGATTGCGGGGATGCAGGGCTGTGTTCCAAACAAAACAAGTGTGCTTGCCCTAGTTCCTCAACGACACGGCTCGGAGAGCTCAAAAAAAGCACCTTGTAGTTAGAGCCATAAAAGTGCATTGCAATTGGCTTAAGAAGTGCGCACACTTTGGTGTGGCCACTTGGAGACAGCAGTTAGTCCTCTCACTTAAACCCTTTGTTGCACCTACCCCACATTTTCCAGGAATATTCTTATCATGTTACTGAATTTATCGAGAGTATTTTCAGATTTCAAATGTGGCGAAAAGTACAGTCAATATAAAATGCACATGTAATCAAATGTCTAATGTTTGGATTCAGTCTTGTGTCAGATGAACTGTTGTGTCCTCACCTTTAGTCTAATCATTTTCCCACAATCCCCTTTCAATTGCTACCATGCTTATGCATATGCTTTCGTATTTCTTCTGTAAGACACATTTTAATCTAGCACTATACATACAGGCCAATTCCCACAAGTGTAAAGGGTTCACTCATCTTCTGTAGATCCCTCAAATAGCCCAGCATGCCTCTTGGGCCATCAAAGAGCCTGTCGCACCAAAAGGGATCATGGGAGAGCACAAAAGACTCCCTTTAGTCCTGGTCTCCTTCCGTCTGCAGTACGCTACCGAAATAACGCCATCACATCCACCAGCCTCCCTAAAGGCCTTTCCATGACTGTTCAATAGACTCCCTTTATAATAAGCTCACATAAAGCATCGATTTAATCTTGGGAGGAAGCATGAAGACATTGAAATCTGCGGTGATGCTGATCATGGGGAATTCCAGGTTCGGAGGACCACAGGGCAAAATTATATAAAAGTAATTCATAGCCAATAGTGATCATGACCTTTCAAGTGGCCCCAGGAGACACAGAGGGTGGTCTTTGTGGTCTTTGTTCGGGATGAGTCTATCTGGACATTGAGACGAGTATGGAGTGGTAGTTACATCTCTAGCCCAACAATGTCCATATTGTGGTGAGGGAGATAGAGATATTATCTGATAGAGTCATATAGGGCTGATATAGTGCAGGGTTAGGGTTGGCACTGGTGGTGGTTCTTTATACAATATGTATCATTGATTGACAACACAATACAATGGTTCCAACTCATCTCTGAATGTCAAGAAAAGTATGTGCTGGATAGGAACTGAAGTACGGTCTGTGTGTGTGTGTGTGTGTGTGTGTGTGTGTGTGTGTGTGTGTGTGTGTGTGTGTGTGTGTGTGTGTGTGTGTGTGTGTGTGTGTGTGTGTGTGTGTGTGTGCGTGTGCGTGTGCGTGCGCGTGTGCGCGTGCGCGTGCGCGTGCGCGTGTGCGTGTGTGTGTGTGTGTGTGCCTGCGCCTGCCTGCGTGTGGCCTCTGTTTTGGTCTCTCGCTCAGTGTGTGAGCTAACTCTAATTGCTTCCCGATCTCCCCATATTACAATACATCCCGGTAACATTAGGTAGCTGACGTACAGTAGTGTTAGCTCTCCGTCTCTCCTACCTTGACATTGCAAGCTACTCGATGAGTGAGCTAGTCATATGTGGGCCATGGCTTTGTGTGTTTAGTTTTCTCCCTTTTCCTGATTTGTGCTTTATTTATTTAGTCCACATGTGTGGTTTGTTTTACAGTTATCACTATTTAAAGAGGCCTAAACTATTTATTCATATATCACATATTTGGTTTGAAATTGATAAGCCTTTTTGTTGTGTTTGTCTGGTTCAGTGAATGAGGGAATGAGCGAGTCAAGTAGTTGCCCAACACACATGATGAGCATAGCATTAACAAGCTGCCACTGGCATAAAGGTAGCTCTTCAGTCAGTGCTGGGGATTCGACACTGCAGCAAACCAGCTACAGAGCAGATGACAGGGCTCAATCAAACCATCAACACTACCTGGGGAGAGGGGAGCTGCTACTGAAGCGAATGAGACCCTGCTTGGAAAGAGCCAAGCGATTGAACGACGTCAACCGCAGCTCTTGTGTGACTGAAGTACTGCTACCTTTTCATTGCGACTATGCTACTGATTTCAGCTCTCCCCTCTCTCCAGCGGAACCAAGATGCAACGACTGAGACAACCGCGACTGCCGAACGGACCCAAAGCGGGCTACTAAGAATAAATTAAAATGTTTTCATTTATTGTAATCCCCTTCAAAACGAAAAGAGAAAATACATATTAAAGAACTGTAACTCTGACTGTCTGCCTCCTGCCTGTGTTCGAGGTTTATGGATCCTAAATAACCTTGTTTTTTTTTTACACTAGCTCTATTTGCTTCCAGAGTTCCGCATGCTACATTAACATTGGCTTTCAGTCTCTCTGTAACATTAGCTCTGTCTCTCCTACCTTGGCAAACGGTGTCACTGATGGAGTTGCAGGCCTGGATCTCCAGCTCGTCGTCCTCGTCGCAGATGGTGCAGGGCAGGCAGGGCTCCCGCGAACTCTCTTGGTCAGAGTACGTATCTCTGGTGCACTCCTCGCACACGGTGTCGCGGTCGTGTTCACAGCTGTACAGCATGCCCTGGCCCTCAGGGCACTTGGTGCAGCTCTGACACTGGCTGGAGAGCTCGTTGAGGTAGTAGCCGTAGTCGCAAACACAAATGGCATCGTTGGAGTCGGTGCAGGGCGTCTGCATGCGGAGGAGGCCCACGCAGCGGGTGCACGGCTGGCACGTCTCGGTGTGGCTTAAGTTCTCCGCAAACGTCTCACCTTGGAGAAAATGGAGAAAATAATATGATTAAATAGGGTTGCAATAGTCTGGCAAATTTCCCAGGTTTTCCAGAAATCCTTGTCGGTGGATTCCAGTTTTCTTACTTATTCCGGGAATCTCCCAACTGGGATTTCTGGAAAACCTGGGAATGTTGGGAAAGCGAGTGATGCTCCAGAGGTTTTGTATAGTAATTTCAGCCAGTAGTTTTGAAAGTAGTGCTCATGAGCCAAAACCGGTCCCTGAAAAATTGCACAATTGTCATCCATTTGATATGTCAAGGCCTACTACCACCCCCCTCATGTTGTCATGTGAATACAATCAATAAGAAAAACACATTTCAACCCCAAGACCTTCTTTGAACATGAATAAACCCGAGATGTCTTGTAGTCTGACAGAGGTGACTATTATGCATGTTCTTAGAAATCCATCTTACTGGTGACCCAAAGGTCAATAGTTCAATTCCCAGGTGCTATGCCCTTGAGGCAATTCCTCCTATGTTACTCAAGTGGGTAGATATTCAGCTGCATGAATGGGAATAAGTGTTAGCAAAGGCGATGTAAGCCACTTGGGGAAAGGATCTTCTCAACAAAAATGTCTGAATAAAAAATTAAAATAAACATTTTCACCTGTGATATTAAGAATGTTTTATCTTTGACATGTGTGAGGTCTATTCAGAAAGTTGTATGAATCCATATTATTTCAAAGGTATCCATCAATATTGCGTGTTTAGCTGTAGTTGGACTGGAGAGAAAACTCGGAAACACACTAAATTATGCAACGGACCTATTTGTCAGAGCCGCCATGATGTTCTTGTTCTTTTTGAGTGTGTGTGTCTGTCTGCGTTCGGCTAAATGGCAAGTTTTGAGCATGTTGAAAATGAATGAGGATGTACAGCACAGTTGTGTGTTGTGGTGTAGTGTAGTGCAAGGACAGTTGTGCTGTGGTCTGTATGCTCAATGTCCCATGGCATATCAAGTGTTTTCTTTCTGCGCCATTGGCACACCAACCAGGACATACTGTGTACTGCAGAAGCCCAAAGGAAAAGAGTCGGGAGGTGACACTGGACATACTAACTTTGTTATTTTGCATAAACATAAAAAAAGACATCATTTTTGGGAGAAAGAGAAAAGTGTTGAGGTCATAAAGTGTCTGCCAGCTACAGTATCCAAGGAAGTGTTGCCGAAATGCCACCCTGTCTCTTCATTGCTCTGCAAGTTACAATGCTGGTGACCATCATCCATAGACCATTGCTTTGTGGTTCAGTAGATAGTGCCTTGCAAAAGTATTCAGGCCCTTTGGATTTCTTCACACTTGATTGTGTTAAAAAGTGGGATTAAAATTGATTCAATGTTCATTTTCTTGTTATAATCTACCCCAAATAGTTTAATGTCGAAGTGGAAGAAATGTGTACTTTTATTTTTTTTATATAGGAGGGGAGCCAAATACTTATGCAACAACTATATATATATATATATATATATAAATAGTTGTTGCATAAGTATTCGGCTCCCCGAGTCTATACATGTTAGAAACACCTTTGGCAGCAATTACAGCTGTGAGTATTCTTGGGTAAATCTCAAAAAGTTTTGCACACCTGGATTGTGTAATATTTGCCGATGACTATTTTCTAAATTCTTCAAGCTCTGTTAGGATGTTGGTGAGCAAGTCTTGCCATAGTATTTCAAGCAGATTTAAGTCAAAATTGTAACTTGGCCACTTAAGAACATTCACCATCTTCTTGGTAAGCAACTCTGATGTAGACGTGGGCCTGTGTTGTAGATTATTGTCCTGCCGAACGGTGAAGTCATGTCCTAGTGTCTGGTGTAAAGAAGTCTGAAACAGGTTTTGCTCTAGGATTTTGCCTTAGCTTATCCCTATCCCATGTATTTGTATCCTTAAAAATACTCATGCCATGATACAGCCACCACCATGCTTGAAAATAAGGAGGCAGTTACTCAGTGATGTGTCGTGTTCGATTTGCCCCAAACATAGACCAAAAAGTGTATTCCTTTGCCTTTTTACTCTGTAATTGAAGTCATTCTTGTGGAGTCACTACAATGTTGTTGATCCATTCTCAGTTCTCTCCCATCACAGCCACTGAACTCAGTAGCTGCTTTAAAATCACCAATGACCTTATGGTAACATCCCTGAGCAGTTTCATTCCTGTGCTGCATGTCAATTCAGAAAGGCAACTGTGTCTTTGAGGTGTCTGGGTGGTATAATACAGAATGCAAAGCATAATTATTAACTAAACCATGCCTAAAGAGATATTTAATGTCTGCTTTGCTATTGTCACCCATCTACTAATCAGTCCTCTTTTTTACGAGGTTCTCAAAAAGCTCCCTAGTCTTTGTAGTTGAATTTGGGGACAGAGTGAAGATTAGTCAATTAAACATAATGTCAAGCCCTATTATTTCACACAGAGTCCATGTAACTGTTTATGTGATTTGTGAAGCCAAGGTTTACTCCTGAACTAATTTAGGCTTGCCTAAACAAATGGGCTGAATACTTCTACTGTATTTTAGTTATAGAATTTTCTTAATCAATCTTTTCAAAAATCCACATTGACAAAACAAGATCATTCAATCCATTTGAATCCCACTTTTCAACACAGGAAAATAAGAAATCCAAGGGGTCAGAATACGTTTGCACGGCACTGTACCTAATGGACTGTTAAGATAATGCTTGGGTATATGGGAATGGAGGCCAAATTTGGCATCTATTTGGATTGTGTTGGTGCATGCCTGTGTGTCAGATATGTGTCCACTCAGCCCCTCTGCCACCCCCCCCTGCCCCATCAGTGCTCTCAAATGCATTATCATAATGCCACACATCAATAATTCAAGTAGTCAATACATTAATAAAGCTAGCCTGCAGCTGAGGTGGAGTGGAGGGAGTATAGGCTGTCTTTGCCTGGCTCAGCATTATGATAATATAAAAGCGGTACATTAGCCTGAAGCTAGCATTCAATGCATTCTTTTGTTTTGAACTCCCATAAAAGGACTCCGACTTTGGCCAGCCGGCAATAGATGAGCATGTGTGTTAGGATGGAGTGTTTTTCACTGGATGAGATCTGTATTTTTCTCATACAGCTGACGTGTGTGTGTGTGTGTGTGTGTGTGTGTGTGTGTGTGTGTGTGTGTGTGTGTGTGTGTGTGTGTGTGTGTGTGTGTGTGTGTGTGTGTGTGTGTGTGTGTGTGTGTGTGTGTGTGTGTGTGTGTGTGTGTGTGTGTGTGTGTGTGTGTGTGTGTGTGTGTGTGTGTGTGTGTGTATGCGTGCGTGCCTGTGTATCTGCGTGCATACTTGTGTGAGTCTGACAGGTTTTTCGCTTGGCGAGATGTCTCTTCTTGAAGTTCTCACACAGCTGGGTTAGCTTGGTTTTATCTTGTGTTGTCTATCTATCCACTCCCAAGAACTCATGTTTCAGTTGGCCCGGATCAGCCCTGATCAGTTCCACGTTCCAAGACAAAATGTTGTGTGGCTGTTGTTAAGTTTTTCTTCTCAAGTAACCACTAAGTCTGTCTTTCACTGTAAACTGACACAGCAGTCTGGTGGCCTAAAGCAGGGGAGAACGACTGCCCCCTTGCATTAAGGAGTTCAAGTTGAAAGCCGATCGTGGTACTGCAGGCATTGCTTCCAGAAAACAGGATCCCCCATTATAGTGAATGGGAAAATGGTGATCTTCGTTGTCAATATTTGTTGATATAAAAAAAAAAATTGTAACCCAATTATGGTACCAATTATTACTTATATTTCACCAGATGTATGTCCTGGAACCGATGACTTTAAAATCACACACAGACGAAATTATAAGGATAATTGAGTTGCTAATGGAAGCCTGCAGTAGCTCGGTTGGCCTTCAACTTGAGATACTCCATGAGAGGGGGCAGCACTGAGCTAGCCTGCAACATCACTTCCTAGAGTAGCTCAAACTGCGCATGCAATGTTTCCAAAAACTCCTCCATGTAGCAAGATGGCGACACGTTGAAATGACACTTCCTGATTATCAAATGCGCCACTGAGCATTCTTATAAGAAACAATGGGGTGACGTCATGGATAGCTTCGTCCATATTTTTTTGTCTATGGCTGAAAGAGCACAACATTGTCATGCGTATATGCGATCATTAACATGGATGAGACAGGCCTTTTAAACCTCTTAAGGATCGTACCCTTTTTTTTCTTCAATTTTCACCTAAAATGACAAACCCAAATCCTGAAATAAGGATATGCAGATTCTCGATACCATTTGAAAATAAACACTTTGAAGTTTGTGGAAATGTGAAATGAATGTAGGAGAATATAACACATTAGATCTGGTAAAAGATAATACAAAGAAAAAAACATGATTTTTTAAAATCATTTTTGAAATGCAAGAGAAAAGCCACAATGTATTAATCCATTTTAGGCACAATTTAGATTTTGGCCGCTAGATGGCAGAAGTGTATGTGCAAAGTTTTATGCTGATCCAATGAACCATTGTATTTCTGTTCAAAATGTTGCATCAAGTCTGTCCAAACGTGCCTAAATGGCTTATTAATACATTTTCAAGTTCATAACTGTGCACTCTCCTCAAACAATAGCATGTTATTATTTCACTGTAATAGCTACTGTAAATTGGCAAGTGCAGTTAGATTAACAAGAATTTAAGCTTCATGCCCATATCAGATATGTCTATGTCCTGGGAAATGTTCTTGTTACTTACAAACTCATGCTAATCACATTAGCGCATGTTAGCTCTACCGATCCTGTAGAGGTTAAATAACCAACCTGCATAGGAGTTGAACTACTGTTTAAAGGTTAAGGTGATGGTGGTAAGAAAGACAAAGAGGGCAAGAGCAAGGCAGGGGTCAAGAAAGGGGAGGAAAACAACTTACAGGGTGTGGTATATTGGGCCTGTCAGTTTGATTGGAAGCTGGAAGCTGTTAATCAGGTTAGCTGTTCAGCATCTCTGGACCAGAGGAATGGTGAGGTCAGGTTCGTTTTTTTCAAGGAAAGCACACCTGTTCTGGGGCCAGTTTGCTTTCTCTGGGCTGATTATGGTGAAGGTTAAGCTTGGGGGTCAGGAAAACAGATCCTAGATCAGTACATGCCTTTGGGGGTGAGTTCCTCCCTAGAGATGGGGCAAGAAAATGTGTTCCAGGAAATGGAATGCTTTGAGTTGGCTGTGATTGACAAGTGGAGGAACAAATGGCTTTAGAGTGATGAATGAAGTGCTGCTTCAGAGCCCAGAATCAGTAGTATTTCCCAATCATGGTCCTGAGGACCTAAAGTGGTGCACATTTTGGTTGAAGCCCAGCAATATATCTTATTCAACTTGATAATTAAGTTGATTAAGTTGGATGAGGTGTGTTAGGGCTTAGATAGAACAATGTGCTCCATTCCCCTTGCATAAAGTTTTGGCCATATTAAATAGTAGTTTAATACTCATATGTATCTATACATACATTACTGTATGTCTACCGGTACCGGTACTCCTTGTATATAGTCTATATAAATATATATTATTTGTGTTACTTTTACCTTTTAAATGTTAAACACATTTTTCTTACTTTTTAACTCTGCATTGTTTGGAAAAGGCTCGTAAGTAAGCATTTCACGGTAAAGTCTGAAACCTGTTGTAATTATGTCTGATTCAAGTTCAAAATTATGTGAATATAAACAAATATGGTTTGAATTGAGTTTTAAATTGAAGCAAAATGTACTAATGCGATAAGCTTCAATGAGTCATGTGATTTAATCATTCATCTGACAGGCATCACATTATTTATCTTCTTTTTACGTTTTCTGTATGAGTCACTAAACTTGTGTAGTCTCGTGATGAATTTAGGTGTTTGCGACTCAATGCCTTTCAAGTCCAGGCAAGACAGGCACAACACACTTAAACAAAATAAATGTTTTACTTCGTATGCAACCAGACCAGAAAGCAACAAACCACCCAAAATTAAGATATTTTCCTTAACGAAATACCTTGTTCTTGGAATCAAAAACAAATGTGTGGAAAGCCCTGAAATCCTTTAAAATCTATAGCATGTGTTTATATTACCAAAAAAGGAATTTGAAAAGTAGAATCAGAGAAGCACTCACTTCTGCATCTCCCAAATGACACCCTATTCCCTATATAGAGAACTACTTTTGACCAGGGCCCATTTGGGACGCAACCCTGATATTATTTCTCTGAGAAGCAACATGACCACTTAAAGTAACCTAACTCATGTCATGAGTTGCATTATGGTCTTACAGAAATAGATGTACATAATTTCCCAGAAACTACCCATGAATAAATTACAAAGTGCAGACCAATCCTGTCCTCCTCATCCTTAAAACCTAAAAACACTCTTATGACCCTGTCTGTGTGTCTGTCTGCCCTGTGGATTCTACAGTATATCTCTCTGGCTCACACACAGACAGAGATACACACAGAGACACAGACAGAGACACGCACACACTCACACACACTGGAAAGAGTAGTGCTGACTTGACAGGGTGGCCCAGACCAGCCATGGGATTCACACACAAATACGGCCAGAGAGGACTCTGGGAACCCGACAGGAACTGGCCCATAACCAGGGCATTTGTAACGCAGCCCCAAACTCAACTAGGACCTCCTGACCTCGAACAAGTCTGACACGCAATAAGTCAGGGGAAGAAGTTAAATATGGGCTCATCCTACATGGGAGATGGGTCCGTCGTTTTAGTAGATGTAGAACATTCTCATTTTGGAGCTTCTGATCCAAGAAACTAGTCTGGTCCCAGTTCTGCTGGCATGTTTGGCAAGACAATGAGTGATAAGCATGATAGCACAAACAGATCTGGGACCAGGCTCAAACTAAGTAACAGTCTCAAACTCTTTTTTTCTTTTATTGGCCTATTATTTTCCTATCATGCCAACCTGGTCTCAGGGCAATTCGTAGGATTTGGTATTGAAATTGACACCCTCCACTACATTACGTTATGAATTGAATAGTGATCGTACATTATCATATGAATTAGATAACTTATTAAAGTATCATACATCTTACCTGTTCGTACAATAGCATACGAATTGGATGAAGTAATTTATCATACATTTTGGAGGACATATATTATTATATGTATTACTCAGTGATGGGTTAGAAGCGGAGTGTTGGCCTCCCGAGTGGCAGACCCGGCTTCCACTTTGCCAGATGATTACATGGCCCATCAACTTGTTAAGCATAAACAGCACGTCTTATTATCTAAACTTAAGAGGTACATTGATGTCATGCAAGGTTATAAGGTCTTGTCTATTTTTTTTGCCTATTTTCATGTTTTACAGCCTCAAAGCCCTGGAGCTTGGTGTTGTCGTTGCCAATGAGCGTTCTGACTCAGCCGGGAGCAGGTTTCAGCTGCGGCGCAATGCTGACACCCTTTCCTCACAGTGATGGTCTGCCTGTACAAGCACCCACCAAAACGTATATATTTTATTTGAAGATCTGAGAGTTTTGCGATGAAGAGGCCATGGATATCATATGCTCCGTGCCAAAGTCAAGGGCAAGAAACAGGCTTTCCCGAATATATAGATTCCCTGGTTCATGCGGGGTGTAGACGACGCAGTTCTTCACTGGGGCTGAGTTTTCCAGTTACCCGGACTATCTGCACTGCCTCTATGCGCATTCACATGACTCACACACACCACTGCTATCGTTAATGACATTGTTCTTTGACATACTGTACATGATTTTGTTCTGTCTCTACTGGCATTGACACTTTTTGTTCTTGTTTTTTTTTATTGACACGGTTGGATTCTAGCTTGAAATGTACCTATTCATGTTGCCATACTAAAACGTATTGATATATTTACATGTATAAGGAATGTACAGTTGTAGTTGGAAGTTTTACACTTAGGTTGGAGTCATTAAAACTAATTTTTCAACCACTCCACAAATGTCTTGTTAACAAACTATAGTTTTGGCAAGTCGGTTAGGACATCTACTTTGTGCATGACACACAAAAAAAAATCCAACAATTGTTTACAGACAGATTATTTAATTTATAATTCACTGTATCACAATTCCAGTGGATCAGAAGTGTACATACATTAACTTGACTATGCCTTTAAACAGCTTGGAAAATTCCAGAAAATTGGCTTTAGAAGCTTCTGATAGGCTAATTGACATCATTTGAGTCAATTGGAGGTGTACCTGTGGATGTATTTCAAGGACTATCTACGAACTCAGTGCCTCTTTGCTTGACATCAAGGGAAAATCAAAAGAAATCCGCCAAGACATCCACAAGTCTGGTTCATCCAGCAATTTCAAAATGACTGAAGGTACCACGTTCATCTGTACAAACAATAGTATGCAAGAATAAACACCATGGGACCACACAGCCATCATACCGCTCAGGAAGGAGACGAGTTCTGTCTCCTAGAGATGAATGTACTTTGGTGCAAAAAGTGCAAATCAATCCCAGAACAACATCAAAGGATTGTGTGAAGATGCTGCAGGAAACAGGTACAAAAGTATCTATATCCACAGTAAAACGAGTCCTATATCGACATAACCTGAAAGGCTGCTCAGCAATGAAGAATCCACTGCTCCATAACTGCCATAAAAAAAAGCCAGACTAGGGTTTGCAACCGCACATGGAGACAAAGATCGTACTTTTTGGAGAAATGTCCTCTGGTCTAATGATACAAAAATAGAACTGTTTGGCCATAATGACCATCGTTATGTTTGGAGGAAAAAGGGAGAGGCTTGCAAGCCAAAGAGCACCATCCCATCCGTGAAGCACGGGGGTGGCAGCATCATGTTGTGGGGGTGCTTTGCTGCAGAAGGGACAGGTGCACTTCACAAAATAGATGGCATCATGAGGAGGAAATTATGTGGATATATTGAAGCAGCATCTCAAGACATCAGTCTGGAAGTTAAAGCTTGGTCGCAAATGGGACTTCCAAATGAACAATGACCCCAAGCAAACTTCCAAAGTTGTGGCAAAATGGCTTAAGGACAGCAAAGTCAAAGTATTGGAGTGGCCATCACAAAGCCCCGACCTCAATACCATAAAAAATGTGAGGGCAGAACTGAAAAAGCGTGTGCGAGCAAGGAGGCCTACAAACCTGACTCAGTTACTCCAGCTCTGTCAGGAGGAATGGGTCAAAATTCACCCAACTTATTGTGGGAAGCTTGTGGAAGGCTACCCGAAATGTTTGACCCAAGGTAAACAATTTAAAGGCAATGCTACCAAATACTAATTGAATGTATGTAATCTTCTGGCCCACTAGGAATGTGACGAAAGAAATGAAAGCTGAAAGAAATCATTCTCTCTTATTCTGACATTTCACATTCTTAAAATAAAGTGGTGATCCTAACTGACCTAAGACAGGGACTTGTTTTACAAGGATTAAATGTCAGGAATTGTGGAAATGCATTTGGCTAAGGTGTATGTAGACCTCCGACTTCAACTGTATATGTTTGGGGTCAATAAATGGTGTGTAGGAACTCTGGGTATTGAAAGTTACTGAGAGGAAGTGCAGAAAGTTCATATTCTGTTGAAATATATTAATGATCCTAAGGAGAGAGGCAAAGGGCAACAGTCTAGTTACAATTCCTGATAAGGAAGGCCAGTTTCTGAGGAACTCGGACCATGAGAGATGTGGACCTCAACTCGGGATAAGATCAGCAGTTGAAGATAGAAGACACTGCGGGGAGGTGGGCCATAGGGGCTCACCCTGATGACCATCTGATTATAGTCCTATCTCACACACACACATTTCCACACCCATGAGAGTCCTGGGACTTAGGTAGGGCCATGATAATACCAGTAAGAGGAACCTACTGTGTCTCTGCCTAACACCAGAGAAGGATTAGTTATCTTAGACATGCAAGGAGATGACTCTGCCTAGTTGTAGGCTATAAATATGTGAGTGACTTGTATGTTGTGTTTGCAGCTCAAGTACCCATTGAGTTGAATCAACTTTGTTTGAGCTTTTCCCAGATGTCCATTCGAGTTTGTTCAGAACCTAACACTTTTATATTGACACTTTCTATTTTTGATTTTGCTACTATGAACTATGATTTTACTATGCAAGTAACTATTTCACTGTACCGTTTACACTTTCTGGATCCTGTGCATCTGACAAATATACTTTGATTTGATATAGTGTGTGTTTCCCAGAGGCAGTAATGTGAAGAACAACATGACCTACACCAAATGTCAGATTAGGATATAGGCCAATAACTAGATAAAGTGTACTTTTACCTTGAGTTTTTCTTACGGAAGGCTACTACTTTCAGGACTTTCCGCCTTGAAATCGTTGGTTGTTTACTACACTACCTTACTCACTTTGTTTAGCACATGGCCTCGGGCCTTAAAGAGATGGGTGGGGCTATGCATAAGAGGGTGTGAACGATGCTGAATGAGTAGGAACAAAGAGGTATAAAAACCAAACCACAACTTTTCAAGGGCCATTTCTCAAATGTGGGGTCACAAGTTGATCAACTTTCAAAGTGACTTAGCTTTTTTGTTGTTGCAGTGTACGATATACCATTTTGAAGCTCTGACTCTGTACTTTTATCCAACGTCCAAAAAACACCATTTAAAATGTTGGAACATAAGACCGAAAAAAGGGGTCTTATTTGTTATTGTTTTTGTTTTGAGAAAATTAGCATCTAGCATCCAGGTAAAGGAAATGTAGTACATACTCTTCTGTCATGGCTGTGGGAAGTAGGGGTGCAGAGCGTGTTGCAGCACCCCCTGAATTAAAAAGAAATAAATAATAATAATAATAAATATTGATGAATAAAAAAGTAGTGCATAAGAGGAGTGCACTTGGGACTTCACTATTCCTGTATTAGCGGACCAACATAGCCACCTGTAGCACGGGCAAACAAAGGCGCGTGGAGAGGGCACTTGCTTTGGCACTCATAAGTACAGTATGTATTCACTCAAAAGTATGTCTTGACTAGAAAAGTGTTTACTCGGTCTAATGTACAGCATAATTACAGTTGGGAAGTTGGGAAACCGTGATAACAGAACTCACTGTTCATCTGGGCCCATATTCATAAAACGTCTCAGAGGAGTGCTGATCTAGGATCAGGTCCACCCTGTCCATATAATTGTATTCATTATGATCTAAAAGGCAAAACTGATCCTAGATCAGCACTACTTAGCTTCTTCTCTTCGCTTTATGAATAACGGCCAAGACTTACTTCATGTCCAATACAGCAGTACTGTGTGTACTGAACTGAACTGTACTGTACTATGGACAATAAGTACAGTGGGGTATTGCTATGAGGAGGTCATAACCCTTAGGTGACCACATCACAATGTAATGAATGTCCAGACATTTATGGCTGAAGGGGGTGTAATCTGTAAATCACTATCAAGGCATGTGTGTGCGTGTGCGTGTGTGTACTCACTGTCGAGGCATGGGGCACAGACAGTCTGTGTTGCTCCACATGGCTTGATGACTCCCTCCCCAGGCTGGCACTGCTTGCAGCACTCCCCAGTGGTGGTGAATTTACCTGAGCTACAGGCCTCCTTATTGGCTAGAGCTCCGACCTGTCAATCAACAGAAAGACACAGATGAGGATGTTTGATCAAAAAACTAGGTACGGACAACAACAACAGACACATGGAAAGGCCAAACACACGCACACACACACAAATGAAGGGAGAACACATGAGAGCTCACTGTAGACTCTAGAGCCATGAATGTGTACTTATAACACTTATAGAACACATACAAAGGCAAGGGAATGCACTGGTGGTTAATGTGTGTGTGTGTGTGTGTGTGTGTGTGTGTGTGTGTGTGTGTGTGTGTGTGTGTGTGTGTGTGTGTGTGTGTGTGTGTGTGTGTGTGCGTGTGCGTGCGTGCGTGCGTGCGTGTGTGTGTGTGTGCGTGTGTGCATGGGTGTGTGTGTCTGTGTGTCTGTGTGGGAGAGTTGTTTGTGTGTGTGTTAGTTAGGTTGAATACTCTGGGCACTTCTTACACTTCTTAAACTAAACCCAATGTTCCTAATGTTGGTCCCTTAAATGCTACACACTCCATACGACCCTTAATCTCCAAAGTAAATCTTCAAAAAGAGAAGCAAAATGCGTTTTGACAGTGATGCAAATGAGAGCTGACAAGAGAGCTCTCTCTTTAGCCCTTATGAAGGTAGCATGTTATGGTTCCGTACTTCCTCTTTCGATACAAGGAATTAGCCGAAATGCTAACTTTTTGAAGAAATCTTTTTAGCTTGCTTCACTGTCCGTGCACCTTGGTTTGAAAGCAAGGTAGCATGTAGCAATAGCATTTTTTCATTTGCATGGTTCCTAGGAATTAGCTTTTCCCTCAAAGAAATTGGTTTCAAACCACGGACCACAATTGGAGGGAGAGTACTGTCTCCATTTGTTTGAGCTGAGTCTATGAATGCTGTATAATGGTGTCAGAAGTGGGATCCTGTATGGAAAATATTATAGGCTATTTAAAATTATTATTATTGCTAAAATAGAATGAACAAACTCATGTGTGAGCAACTTTATGCAATGTTAAAACAGGAGTAGAGAGGATGCTGGGTCCTCTGGAGTGAAGTTTCCCTTTCTCCTCCCCCAATACGAACTTTCAGCATTAATGGGACATTGTAAAACTGATGCAGGATCAGTGTATATGGGAAACTTCATCCTAAACTATACTGGGCTATGCATGGTACGCAGAGTGATGTTGTTGATGGAAATCCAACGTACTCAGGTGTGGAATGTCACTGACAAGAGAGCTGCTCTAAAAAGACAGCAAATGTCCCCTCAGGGTTTTTGAGTTACGTACATTGATAACTGGTTTCATTTTTTTCATGATATGCTATTTGAACCAATGTGTGGACACACACACACACACACACACACACACACACACACACACACACACACACACACACACACACACACACACACACACACACACACACACACACACACACACACACACACACACACACCACGACTGAAGGGGACATTTGCTGTCTTTTTAGAGCAGTGACATTATGTGTGTGTATCCACACCAATTTACATACCCAATTTACATACCCAATGCATTCTCCCTTCAGGAAAAAGGTTGTCCGTTTCACACTCTTCCCCTCTCCCTTGCTCCTCCTCCTCTCCTCCTACCCCCCTCCTTCAGTCCCTTGACCGATCCATTCCGTGCCCCATCCACCTCTAAGTCCCTGCTAGTCCCATTTAAACCCTCAGAGCTCAAGTCCACTGTGATGTGGTAACACTTGAGTTGACGGACAGATTACTTTGGAACAATTGACAGTTTCTTGAGTTTTGCTCAACATTCTATAGCGGGGTATTGAAAAAATATATTACTTACATTGATAACAGGTTTTATTTTTGCGTGATATGCTATTTGAGCAAGTTTTGCAATGCAAATGTTTTAGTTTACTTGTTAACCTGTATTTGAAGGTAGTCATATTACCGGTATGTATAAAAACCACAATTGGACTTGCCAAAAATGTTCACAGTTCACGTTTATTGTCACTGAGCAATTTCCACTTATATAGGCCAGCTGCAAGGCCAGAATTGGCTATATTGTAAACATTTATGAAATCAAAAATGTGCTTCATGGTCTAAATTTAAGGTTAGGGTAAGGCATTATTGTCAGCAGTGTGGTTAAGGTTCAGGTTAGGGTTTGGGTTAGGTTTAAAATCAGATTTTGTGGCTGTGCCAGCTAGTGACCACTCTGTAAAACTGCCTCGAGAACAAGATTTAAGATGAAAAAATGTTAACCTGCTCAATCTACTTGGCTGTGTCTCATATGGCACGTGCTACTTTTGACCACTATAGGGTATAGGGTGTCATTTGGGAAGCAGCCGTCTTCTGATTCAAGATTTCTTCTAGCCTCAGGAATGGGTGTAGTACAACATGTTTCAATGGCCAAAAAGTACACAAAGTCACACAAAGTAATTGTGCGCTCAGTTGGATTGGTGGAAAATTAGCTATTAGCAATTAGAAAATGCCAAAGGATACCTGGTTCATGACACAAGTGAGTCATTGCTCGACTTGGCATATAGTTCCATTAGTTTATCGTTTATTGTTGTGGTTTTTTTTATCAAGTCAGTTATCCCTGGAGAGTCAAGAGCACAGGTTGATCACAAGGCTTGGAATGGAAAGTGTGGAACTCGAGGCTGTTCTCTATCCCCCTCTCTCTCACACACACACAAACGAACACACGCACAAACGAACACACGCATACACTGATGCCCACACAAGTCTGCACAAACACACACAAACACACACAAACACACACAAACACACACAAACACACACACACATCAAATTCTTTTTTAGGGAACAAAACTTGAACGTTCCACCAAGCTACTATTTGAGTACATTTTCACTTGGATGCACTTAACCTTTCAACCTCAGCCTGTCAACAGCTGTTAAGCCATTAGACATTGACTACATCTACTACTAGGACAACAGTAGCTATTCTGGTAAAGCTGGCTTTAATTTAAAGGTAGCTACTCTCTGAGCCTTTATCAAATAACGACAACAAAGACAAGTGCTTTTAAATGTCAGGTAAATAATTTCTTCGTTTTGGGAGCGGTTTGGGCATGTCAGTGTCGGTAATATGACAAATGTATGGGCTGTGTCCCAAATGGCCCCCTATTCCCTATATGGTGCACTACATTTGGCCAGAGACTTAGGGGGTTCTGATCAAAAGTATTGCACAATGTAAGGAATAGGGTGCCATTTGGGATAACCGATGCTGAATCATCCTCTCTAAATGAGAAAGGGAACAAAAGAGAGAGGAAAAGAGGAGTGAAGGGGACTTAAACTCATATCAGTCTTGCATGCGCCGAGGCAGCAGTGGAGGCAGCCTAGTCTCAAAGACTAAATGTAACATCCAGGACACTCAAATCAGTATGATGTTAAGGAGGGTGGTTGGTCAGGCAAACAATCCAACTGTTGTATTTGAATCTCATCACGGACTACTTTAGCATTTTAGCTATTTAGCAACTTTGCAACTACTTACTACATTTAAGCTAATTTGCAACTACTTGGCATGTTAGCAAACACTTCCCTAACCCTAACTTTAACCCCTAACTCCTAAACCCAACCTTAACCCTAACCCCTAACCTATCTCACGTTAGCCAGCTAGCTAATGTTAGCCACAACAAATTTGAATTATTTGTAACATATAATACGTATTGCAAATTCGTAACATATTGTACGAATTGCAATTTGTAACATATCATACGAATTGTATACTGAACAAAAATCTAAACGCAACATGCAACAATTTCAAACACTTTACTGAGTTACAGTTCATATAAGGAAATCAGTCAATTGAAATAAATAAATTAGGCTCTAATCTATGGATTTCACATGACTGGGCAGGGGTGCAGCTATGGGTGGGCCTGGGAGGGCATAGGCCGACTCACTTGGCAGCCAGGCTAACCCTATTGGGAGCCAGGCCCAGCCAATCAGAGTTAGTTATTTTCCCCACAAAAGGGCTATATTACAGAAAGAAAACTCACATTTTAAAGTGGCCTTTTATTGTCCCCAGCCCAAGGTGCACAAATATAATGATCATGCTGTTCAATCAGCTTCTTGATATGCCATACCTGTCAGGTGGATGGAATATCTTGACAAAGGAGAAATGCTCACTAACAGAAATGTAAACAAATTTGTGCACCAAATTTGCGAGAAATATTTGGGTGTACGGAAATTCTGGGATTTTTTTCAGTTCATGAAACATGGGACCAACACTTAAGATTTTGCATTTATATTTTTGTTCAGTGTAATTCATAACATATCATACGAATTGGATGATGGACAGCCATGAATGAATACAAACAATACGAAACATAACGTATCATACTAAATTAAGGGAGACAGCTTTACATATTACTATGTTACGTTTACCCCTGAGTTCAGGTTGGTAGAGGAGACACATGCACTGGCCTGCACGCACACACAATGCACAAACGGTGTGTACCAGTCGACACTGGACAGAAATTAGTGATGGAGTGCCTGTTCCAGGTTTAGTTTGGTCAAATAACATTTATTCACAAAATAACTGTAGCCGAAAGAGTAGAGAGTAAAACCTGGTCTCAGAGCATTTAGTATTATCCGAGACACTCCATTCAGAATTATATGTTACATTTCGTATGGTATGTATCAGTTTGTGGATGTCCATCATCCATTTCGTATGATATGTTACAAATTACAATTAGTATTAAATGTTATGAATTTGAAAAACGTACAATATGTTGTAACTTTTCAATTGTAAAATATGTTACGAATTTGCGAAACGTATGATATGTTGCAAATTCTAGCTAGATTGGCTAGGTGCCAAAAAATTGGCTAGGTGGCTAACATTAGCTAGCTGTCTAACATTCGCTAGGCTTGGGGTTAGGTTTAAGTTTAGGAGTTAGTTAAAGGGTTAAGGTTTGGGTTAGGGGAAGGATTAGCTAAGAAAAAGGTTAAGTTAGGGTTAGGGGAAAGGTTAGCTAAAAGGGTTAAGGTTAGGGTTAAGAATAGGGGAAGGGTTAGCTAACATGCTAAGTAAACTCAGCAAAAAAATAAACATACCTTTTTCAGGACCCTGTCTTTCAAAGATAATTCGTAAAAATCCAAATAACTTCACAGATCTTCATTGTAAAGAGTTTAAACATTTTTCCCCATGCTTGTTCAATGAATCATAAACAATTAATGAACATGCACCTATGGAACGGTTGTTAATACACTAACAGCTTACAGACGGTAGGCAATTAAGGTCACAGTTATGAAAACTTAGGACACTAAAGAGGCCTTTCTACTGACTCTGAAAAACCACAAAATAAAGATGCCCAGGGTCCCTGCTCATCTGCATGCACGTGCCTTATGCACGCTGCAAGGAGGCATGAGGACTGCAGATCTGGCCAGAGCAAAAAATGACAATGTCCGTACTTTGAGACGCCTAAGACAGCGCTACAGGGAGACAGGATGGACAGCTGAACGTCCTCGCAGTGGCAGACCACAAATAATAACACCTGCATAGGATCGGTACATCCGAACATCACACCTGCGGGATAGGTACAGGATGGCAACAACAACTGCCTGAGTTACACCAGGAACGCACAATCCCTTCATCAGTGCTCAGACTGTCCGCAATAGGCTGAGAGAGGCTGTACTGATGGCTTGTAGACCTGTTGTAAGGCAGGTCCTCACCAGATATCACCGGCAACAACGTCGCCTGGCCCAGACAGGACTGGCAAAAAGTGCTCTTCACTGACGAGTCGCAGCTTTGTCTCACCAGGGGTGATGGTCGGATTCGCGTTTATAATCGAAGGAATGAGTGTTACACCGAGGCCTGTACTCTGGAGCGGGATCGATTTGGAGGTGGAGGGTCCGTCATGGTCTGGGGAGGTGTGTCACAGCATCATCGGTCTGAGCTTGTTGTCATTGCAGTCAATCTCAACGTCGTACGTTACAGGGAAGACATCCTCCTCCCTCATGTCGTACCTTTCCTGCAGGCTCATCCTGGCATGACACTCCAGCATGACAATGCCACCAGCCCTACTGTTGTTCTGTGTGTGATTTCCTACAAGACAGGAATGTCAGTGTTCTGCCATGACCAGCGAAGAGCCTGGATCTCAATCCCATTGAGCACGTCTGAGACCTGTTGGATCGGAGGGTGAGGGCTAGGGCCATTCCCCCCAGAAATTTCTGGGAACTTGCAGGTGCCTTGGTGGAAGAGTTGGGTAACATCTCACAGCAAGAACTGGCGAATCTGGTGCAGTCCATGAGGAGATGCACTGCAGTACTTAATGCAGCTGGTGGCCACACCAGATACTGACTGTTACTTTGGATTTTGACCCCCTCCCCCCCTTTGTTCAGGGAGACATTATTCAATTTATGTTAGTCACATGTCTGTGGAACTTGTTCAGTTTATGTCTCAGTTGTTGAATCTTGTTATGTTCATACAAATATTTACACATGTTAAGTTTGCCGAAAATAAATGTAGTTGACAGTGAGAGGACGTTTCTTTTATTGCTGAGTTTAGTTGCAAAGTAAACAAAAACAAAAAAAAGTAGTAAGTAGATGAAAAGTTGCTAATTAGATAAAATGCTGAAGTTGTCCGTGAAGAGATTCAAACTCACAACCTTCGGGTTGCTAGACGTGTTGCGTTACATGTCCATCCGTCCACCCCACCATTAAGTAACCATCTGTCGTACGCAACCATACCAAATGTAACCTAACATACTTATTTTAGTGTCTATAATGTAATCGAGATGGATGTTGTTTCCAAGGTTCGCAGCTATACGTTGTGCATAAATGGAACGGGACAATAAATATGCAGGATGAAACTGTGTATAAACTATAATATATGCCATTTTAGCAGACGCTTTAATCCAAAGCGAAAGTCATGCGTGCATACATTTTACGTATGGTCAATTGATAGTCCCTGCTCAATATGGTCAATTGATAGACCCTGATCCGAATACACTTCATAATTACGTTGATATCATGTTAAATGGTTACTTTACGTGCGTGGTGGATCTGCGAAGAGGGTTGTCTCCAAATAGGCGAACAATAGGACGATGGGGTGGGTTTGACAGAGTGAATGAGGTTATTTCCAGAGTATTGGATGAAAGAGTCTATGAATGGGATAGACTCACGTAGTGCATGTTAAAGTGTATGAATGAACAGAAACTTTAACATGTACTACAAGATGAAATTACTTCACCAAAGAAGCCTGTAGAAATCACGACTCGTAGCCTGGCACTCTAGCCTGGCACTCTAGCCTGCCTGGCACTCTAGCCTGGCACTCTAGCCTGGCACTCTAGCCTGGCACTCTAGCCTGGGCTACACCGTCCTACCTGGATGCGCAAGTGACAGTGTTGTCGCACGTACAGCGGCGTGAATATGCACGAGGTAGTTCAAACAACTGAATAAAAAATGGACCATGCAAAAACACAAGGTGAATGTTATAGAAGTATATTGACACCTACCGCTCCGAGTAGAACTGTTAAGAACAGAGTACGCATTCTGAATCCCCGTCACTTCTTCGAAATGTATGTGTTTTTCCAATAGGTCAACGGACTGACGAGAAAAGCACTAAAAAATAAGAACATCATTTATTTCGCGGGTAAAGTACACATAATGCCCATGCATAAAAATATACGTCTCGTCCGGCTCCAATTCTCTTATGTTTCCGAAGTCTCCAAAATAACTGAGTCAGTCCATGTATTGGAGTCACTGTATAATAATTATCCTCAGCAAGCAACCTGCAGAGATTTACTCATGCAGTAGCCTATGTTGCGGGGCAGTCCGGGCGCACTTGCGAGAGAACAGCCCACAGCGCGGAACAGAGAGATGCACTACTGATAGGAAGTATATTCTCGCTCCAGTGCAGCTTCTCATATGACAGCTGTGCTTGTTTTATGGACTAAGGTCACGCCCACCACTCCAACATACATGTTCTGTTTTTTTTTGCTTTTACAAAACAACAAACCTGGGACTTTTCACCGCCTTTTCCCTTCCAGCGGCCCCGTGGCATCTCTGCAAATGCGGCTATTTACATTTTTATTGTCTGATTAGATTACCGCCCATAAGTAAATAATTACAGGCTTGTGACTCAATTTTCCCAAATAGTCTATGCCAAATCACTATTGCCAATTGCGTAACAAATTAAAGTGTAGGTCATTCAGTGCAGAGACAACTTTATCACAGGGGAATTGACATACTACGGTTATAGACTACTGTGGTGTAGGCATACCAATTGTGACATTATTTATCGCCTTTATTCACGCCTTTGACAGGCTGTACCTTTGTTATTGATGTTATAACAGGCACTTGTGTCTTGCCTAATGAAAGGAGACCTAATAAACGTGGTCTAGCCTTCTTTTTTTTGACAGGTATAGTCTCCATTTAACCTCCTGTAAATTACTGTCTGATAAAGACATCCACTAGAGGGCAGCATAGGTTAAATACTCACGTGCCATGGTGCACAGGTCAAGTATTGAAGTGATTTAAAACATGTTCCAAGGTATTAAATACACAAGTTCTTCGTGAGTAAAGGCATTGCCAACATCGTCGTAGGCTTACCTACAAGAAGACAGGTGCATACAGCACAGGTAAGAAGTATTTCAGCTCATGTGCTGGTCAGAGCATCAATAATGTCTTTTGTGCATTATTTTACCACGTGACCTTACCATAGCCATGCCTTTGAGCACAGAAACCAGATGTGCCAGGTACAACGTAAGACATTCTATTACACATCTGTATATTTACCAACAATTGTTTCATTCAACATCATCCCAGCTCAGAATATTTGCCAGTGCGGTTTGTGTTAGCTAATGTGTATTACCTGCGTGCTACCGCGAATTAACCACAAATTGGCCGATGGTCATTATACAAAAATAGGCGATACTCAATCTTCAAAAATAAGGGCATTTTCGTCTGAGAAGTCAAGTAGCATAAGTTATCATCCTTTTATACCCTACAAAAAGTATCTGCATGCGATGTTGTTGTTGAAGAGGCTCGTTGAGGTTGGAGCTGAGTGAAGAATATAGATGCAGCTGTGCAGCTTCACAGAAAACCCTTGAAGGACAAGGAAGTATTTTGATGCTGAAGGAAGAGGTTCAGGTTTCTTCCATGGGCCAATGGATGCCCGAACAGACTCAGTATCGATCCTGTAGCCTTTCAGGCAGTGTATCATCAACATCCTATGTCCAGCAGTATGTTGGATATCCTCCATAACACACTGATTAATAAGGTAAAAGAGAATGTGTGCGTCCAAAACAACACCCTATTCTCTATGTAGTCCACAACTTTTGACCATGTTTCGCACTTGGTTTTGGTCAAAAGTAGTGCACTGCATAGGGAATAGGGTGCCATTTCAGACACATCCAATGATTGATTTGGAGTTCAGCCCGGAAAGATAGTGTTTCCAATTCGTTTGTCTTTTTTAGCAGGGTGCAAAGACCCTCGGAATAATAGGCTACATGCAGCCTACACCAAATCTTTCAATTGGAATTTGAATACGTCCAAAATTATTTTAGATGGGGGACCACAAAGCTTGGCAAGGGAGTCGGTGCAGCTATGAAGACTATAGGCTAGTGATGGGTGCCTATTAGTGCCAAATTACTGATGCTTTATTGATTCAAATAATTATACACCTATTGACGATTGTCAGTACAGTACATCACTGATGCTCATGTGTTGATGACGCGTATAACTCAGGGGAGAATGACTGCCCCCTCTGATTGAAGCCAACAAGTTCAAGGCCGACCGTGGTACTGTAGGCATTGTTTGCAGAAAACAAGATACCCCATTATAGTGAAGGGGAAAATGTAAATCTTCGTAGTCAATCTTTGTGAAAATAAAATTGAAATTCAAAGACAATCATGGTACCAATAATTGCTTTTATTACACAAGATGTATGTACTTGAACAGATTTTAAAATCGCACACAGATAAGAATGATTTAGTAGCTGGGTGATTCTTCAACTAGGGGCACTTCTATGTCCTCGGGTCAAATTTGGGGATTTTATTCAAAATAAAAGAAATACTTGTATGTTAGGTTCACACTGGAATCACCCCATACTTTTTAAACACCTCTCTTTCAAGTATTTTAGCTACTTTTCAGGTGCATTTTATACCTTAATTTCACTATTTTGCCTTTGTCCCTGACCCAGACTTTTAAGCTTCTACTATGTTTTTCTATGAGAAAACATGAATAATTACACATTATATAATGTTATGTACCACAGAAAGAGTCAATTAAATAACATCTATATCAATATTTATTGTGAGTATGCCCTTTATATTGTTTTTTACACAAAATATACCTGTCCTTTGGGAGTGGTGTCATTTCCACCACTGAGGACAAATTCCTCATTAATAAAGTTTTTTCAAGAGAATGTTAATTTAGTTACCATGGAAACATATTGTGACACTGACCCACATGGCTGCAGTGGACAGTTGTTCCAGATGTGATGTCCAGAAGTTTAAGAAAAATCGAGGTAAATGTTGCTTTGTGTAGAGAATATTTGAATTGTCAGTCATTTCCAAACAGGCCTTAAATTTCTTTAATTTGTGGTAGAACTTTTGAAATGTTTTTATATTTTATGTATTTAAAGGTAAACAAAATGCTAGCTGTAATACTAACCAAAGCGTGCTTAGCAATCTGTCAATTTTCTCCAGACACTGTAGAAGTGTCATTTCCATCAGTCATTTCCATCACAAATTTAAGTGTGGTGGAAATGACAGAAAGTGGTGGAAAAGACACAAATCCATTATCTTACTCGTTTTTACATTTTTTTCTCTTTTTTTTTTTACTTTAGGATTATTTAATCATGTTTTAAATGAATTTAATCTAGAAAATGCTCCAAGGTTTCACAAGTTGAAAACTAAGTAGTATTTGTATTTATTCTTAGAATATGCCACATAAAACAGCACAGGGGTCACAGACATATAGAAACAAAAGAGAAAATGATCCTATACGATACCAGGAACATCTGCAAAATGACAGGGAGAGATACTGGAAGAAGAAAAGAGAAGGGAGAAGTGAAATCTATCTCTGAGAGAACAAAGAAACAAGAGAAGGCAATGGAAATGGAACCAAAGGAATAGAAGACAGACTTTAAAGAGAACGGTTGCAATGGAGACCTACCTATCAGGCAACACACCACCTCAGTCACCAGATGACTTGCAGCCAGAACATGAGGCTAACATACCTGCCCTTAACTTACCTGCCCCTGATGCACACCGTGATACCCTTTCCTCATCGTCTGCAACAGGAACGAGAAATCGAATACTTGCTGGAAGGGAAAAGGTTGGAAGAGGTCGCTCAAAAGCATACAGAGATCTTAGTATGACAAACGTCAAACTTGATAATGCTTTACGGAAAGCTGAGAAATACAAAAAAAAAGTATGATGAACAAAATGGAGAGAGAAAATTCCCCAAAGACAAAGACAAAACAGCAAATGAAGGGAACTCCGAAGAACTTGACAAGGATTTTATTGTTTCAAAATGCCATCATTGCAGAGTTAAAACAGAAGTATTAAAAAAATGTGTAGTGCCAAGGACAAACAAGTGGCTTCAAAAATGCTCAGAGGCAACATCCTGAGAAAGTATGGCCTGGTCAAAGCCACAAACAAAGAATTTGGATTTTCAGCAAAAGCAATGAGGGCAAATGAAAACAGGCCATCAAGTCTTCAATACTCAAGGATAAATCAGGGGAAAAGGACACAGTAACGAGGAACAAGAAGAAAAAGCAGAAGTGCTTCTTGAACGGCACAATTCAGAACCTTTATCAGAAGTTTAAGTTCAGAAATTCATATTTCCTACTGTGAATTCTGCAAAAGATGTCCTTTTTGGGTCGTCAAGCCAACAGTCCAGGATAGGGACACATGCCTCTGCAAAACCCACGCCCAACCTTCAGTTCATGGCGGACAAACTACAGCATCACAAAGTGATCAGCTGCAGCAACATTGAGAAACCCCATTGAGTCTTTGTGCTGTGAGAACCTGGAGAGAGTGCATGTATGGAGAGTGCTGCCTTTGCCAAGCAAAAGTGCTTAAAACATCTGACGTTGATGCTGGTGAGCAGACATGGTGGTTTGAGTGGGAAAACAAAGCTGAAGAGAGAGAGAGGAGAAAAACAAAGAGGGAAACATGGAGAAGTTCACTATACATTTCACAGTAAAAGAAAAGGTGTGGCACACTGCAGATTCGATTGGAGGACATCTCCAAAGGATTGAAAGAGAAGTTGGGGAAACACTTGTACAACATTCGACACCTATACTCCAAACGGAGAGAATTAAAAGAGAATCTGGGGAAAGACGAGATCATTGCGCATGTTGACTTTGCAGAGAACTACGTGTGTAAATGGCCAATGAGAGACGACATCATATGGTACAGACCACAGCATGTGCTTGGACTTGTCCCTGAGACCCATCCAGTGACCAAAAAGCACATGGAGCTGGATGCCTTGGTCTGGGAGGAACTTAGCTCTCTTTCTAAGCCTTAGATACACTTGGAAACTCACTATAGAGTACATACAAAGCAGGGCATAAAATCATACATTAAATAAAACATGTGTAGCTGTAACGGCTTTCTTCCTGGGAAGGAGAGGCGGACCAAAACGCAGCCTGGTTAGAGTTCATGTTATTTTAATAAGGTAACACAACATGAACAGAATGCAAAACAATAAACGTGCAAACCGAAACAGTCATAACTGTTGCAGAAAACACAAAGACAGGAAACAACCACCCACAAAACCCAACAAAACAGGCTACCTAAATATGGTTCCCAATCAGAGACAATGACTAACACCTGCCTCTGATTGAGAACCATATCAGGCCAAACATAGAAATAGACAAACTAGACACACAACATAGAATGCCCACCCAGCTCACGTCCTGACCAACACTAAAACAAGGAAAACACACAAGAACTATGGTCAGAACGTGACAGTAGCTCTCAATGAACTCTTCCCTCTATATATGTGCTAGAATTTCTATTTGCAGCATCTCAGTGTAGTCAAGGACAAGACATTGTTCTCATGTTGAAAAGGTGCTAGTTCTAGTTTTTTGGAATCTTACTTTGTCTTATAGTAATGAAATGTTTAACAATGGTTGAGGTTCAAAATGTTTGCAATAAAATATTATTTTCATGTTTTTTTTTTTACATAGATGTCATTTCCACCACACCTTGGGATTTCCATCACAACCCATATTTTTTTTGTAAAATGAGTATATTATGTATATTTTAAATACATGTATTTGTTTTAGACATGGAAATCATATGGTTGTTATCATAATCTCACAAAAAGGTTTTAACGGTTTTCTTCTGGTGAAAGAGAGGCGGACCAAAATGCAGCGTGGTTAGTTTTGTACATCTTTAATAAAGATGAAAGTACAACAATCTACAAAACGTGAAAAAAAAAAACAAACCAGTGCTATCTTGTGCCACAAACACAAAGACAGGAACAATCACCCACAAGAGACCTAAAGAATATGGCTGCCTAAATATGGTTCCCAATCAGAGACAACGATAAACACCTGCCTCTGATTGAGAACCACTCTAGGCAACCATAGACTTACCTAGAGTACTACTCTAACCACAATCCCATTACTACACACAATCCCAGACAAAACAAACCACATAAATCCCCATGTCACACCCTGGCCTCACCAAAATACTAACGAAAACACAGAATGCTAAGGCCAGGGCGTGACAAAGGTTGGGTGGAAATATCTTATTTTTCATTATAAATAAATGTTTTCAGCTGTCATCAAGGCAAGTTTATTCATTCAGGCATCGTGTTGAATTATTAATATTAGGAAAACCTTAAAAATCACTTAAAATAATATTCAATACAAGTTCATCTACAAATGTATTAGAAATCAGTTATAAATCAATTGTATGATATTTCATTTTCAACTAAAATGAATGTTTAATGACGTGATGGAAATGACATTTGTCTATGGCTGTCTGGGGAAACTGACAAACATATATACATTCCTGAATAGTACGATCACAGCAATAATCAGATATAGTTTCTAGACAAATCAAAGACAAGTACAATACTGGTAAAATGGTGTTTGAATCAGTTTTAATTTCTGAAAGTTTGCACGGCCAAAGTGCCCGAATTTGCAGAATCACCCAGCTAATGTCGGCCTTTGAAATACTCAATGAGAGGGGGCCAGCACTGAGCTAGCCTGCAACATCACTTCCTGGAGTAGCTCAAACTGCTCATGTTACTTCTACATAAATCTCCTACATGAGACACCATCTTAACCGGCTTCCTCGGCTTCAAATGCACTATTGAGTCTTCACAAGTGTTTCGCTGCACCACAAGCATTTCGCTACACCCGTAATAATATCCGCTAAACATGTGTATGTGAGCAATACCATTTGATTTGATTTGATTTGACATATTCAATGAATGGTGTCACTTGATCGATGGCTTTGTCCATTCATATATAGTCGTCCATGACCTATCTTCCTTGTATTTTAGACTGCTTCCAGCGTATGGAGAGAACACTCAGGAAGAAACGGCAGTTGGATGGACAGCATGACGAACAGACATGTTCAATACTGCACAGATGTGGGGGTCCCTGCGACAGGAAGGGATTGGTGCCATCTCAAATCAGATCAAAGATTATTGGTGGCGTACACAGTTTAGCAGATGTTCTAGCAGGTGCAGCAAAATGCCTATGTTACTAGCTCCTTATAAGGCAGTAAAATGTGAAACACAAAAAAGAATTAGAAAAAATCTTCAAATGTTAGATCTAATCCAACTAACAACCCAAATAGCACTGTAACAGTAATCCAAATGCAATCTATACATATATACACCAGATGAATTTACACAAAATATACTAGCAATGATATGTATATAGGTAGATATAAGATAAAGCTATGTCAAAAATCCAGTATATAAATAAATATGTGGTGTGTATAGACAGTGTAACTAAAATGCAATGTACAGTAGTAGAAATAATTGCGGTACAAAATCCCATGGCAAAATGTATAGGATTGCAGAAATGTAGCTTCCGGACCCGAGTTATCTGGCCACTGACCTCCTGAATGCCTGTTCCCTCCCCAATAAACAGATGTGCAGTGATTCTTTAGTCACAAAATGGCTGCCCTGTTTCACCCAGGTGGGAGCTACACATTGGTGAAAATGGCTAGGTACCTCAAATGGCCTTCTTAATTACCATACAAATGCTATTCATTATCATTCAAAAGTATTACAAGAACAACCACTAGCCACAGAAAGCCATAGTCACCAAACTCACAGTGTCCATACTATATTTTATCAACCAGACCTGTCTGAAATACATAGAGTATAATCTTATTTAGAGTGTATATACTTGTTGTGTTTTCTCCCATATTGCAAAATAAGATAGGAATCTAAAGAGACTTTATCTGAAATATTGGCTGTATATACTGTGAGGTATAAGATGTAAGCAAATAATCAAATCAAATGAAACTTTATTTGTCACATGCTCCAAATACAACAAGTGTAGACCTTAACGTGAAATGCTTACTTATACAAGCCCTTAACCAACAGTGTAGTTCAAGAAGAGTTGAGAAAATATTCACCAAATAAAACTATTAATTACATTTTTTAAATAATTAAAAGTAACACAATAACATAACAATAACTAGGCTATATACAGGGGGTACCGGTACCAAGTCAGTGTGTGGGAGTACAGGTTAGTTGAGGTAATTTGTACATGTAGGTAGGGGTGAAGTGACTATGCATAGATAATTAACAGTGAATAGCAGTAGTGTACAAAACAAATGTAGGGGGGTCAATGTAATAGTCTGGTGGCCATTTTTCACATTTTATTTCAACTTCATTTAACTAGGCAAGTCAGTTAAGAACAAATTCTTATTTACAATGACAGCCTACCGGACAAAAGTGGGTTAACTGCCTTGTTCTTGGGCAGCACGGCAGAGCTTTACCTTGTCAGCTCAGGGATTTGATCCAGCAATCTTTCGGTTACTTGCTAACCACTAGGCTACCTGCATTCGACATTTTCCATCTGATTAACTGATCAGCAGCCTTTTGGTCCTAGACGTGGCTCTCCGGTACTGCTTGCTGTGCGGTAGCAGAGAAAACAGTCTATGACTTGGGTGACTGGAGACTCTGACAATTGTATGGGCTTTCCTCTGACACCATCTATTATATAGGTCCTGGATGGCAGGACCTATATACACACTACCCTCTGTAGCGCTTTACGGTAAGATGCCGAGCAGTTGCCATACCAGGCGGTGATGCAACCGGTCAGGATGCTCTCAATGGTGCAGCTGTAGAACTTTAAGGATCTGGGGACCCATGCCAAATCTGAGAGCAGAAACAGAGCTCTTTCTTTTTGGAAGTCATAAAACAAAGAGCACCATGCACCAGTGGCTCCTACTCCTGTGCAATGATGTAACCTAAAATACTTCCTGTTCAATTCAACAGCCAACTGAACAGTAGCCTGGTTACCAGTCTGTTTAGCTATCATTCCACTCCTTTTCACTCCTTGTCATGCAAAACATGTTTGGCACGACACGGACTACAAGGAATGGAATGTTATGTCCGGGCCACTACTGCTGTGCTAGTAAGCACTTACGAAGACATGGGGGATGAAAACAAATGCAACATTCTTGACCCATGTTCTACACTGTCAGTGCACTGAAGGTCATTAGCATGTGTTGGGTGTGTGCCTATATGAATTGTGTGTGTTTGTGTGTGTGTGAGTGAGTGAGTGAATGCGTGTGCATGTGTGGCTGTGGGCGTGGCTGTGTGCTTTTGTTTGTGTGTGTCATACATGTTTGAGCATGCACGCACGTGCGTTTTGTACATGGTTACGAATGCGGTCATGAGCATGTGTGTGTGTGTGTACTCTTGTGCACTCATATAATTGTGTGCCAGTGTGTGTGACTCTGCATGTGTATAAAGGGCTGCATTGACTCTCCCAGTCCGAGCCAGCCTTCTTCAGTGCCTGAGGGGTCAGTGTTGGGCAACGTGTTAAACTGCACTGTGTCTGATGATGATATCTGATCAATGCCTGTGGCTGTTCCCCCAAAATGCTACTCATTGACAAAGCTACAAGTCAGGAGCCCCACTAGCCTCTGATTATGCAGATTTTGCGTCCCAAATGGCACCCTATCCCCTATATCGTGCACTACCTTTAATGCACTATGTAGGGAGTAGGGTGTCATTTGGGACACCACAGGCCCAAAACAACACATTCCCTATTGTTTTCAACTGGGGAGAAAGAAAGAGGTCTCCTCTTGTCTAGTAAGTATACTTGGTCTATCTTCCTCCCTTGTCATCTCACCCCCTACGAGTATGACATAGTCACTATGGAAATAAAGTGAAGCGGGACACTGAGACAGTTATGAGGTTCAGACGAGGTCAGCGCCTAAGAGGGTGTTTCATGAGTGGTCAAATTGAAAGGGCAAATTCATTCACCTCTTGTAAATTTGGGGACTTTTGTGAGAAGATACTGGCTGAAAATGCTTTATTGCACTCACTACCCTGCTGTACCCCACTGAACTTTACAAGATTAATATGTTCCATTTGCCATTCCAATGTGTTCACAACATCATTTCAATTTACACTCTTAGAAAATACATTTCAAAACAGCTTTGTGTTTGCAGTACAAAAAATGTGTTTAAATGACATGAATACAATATGTTTTGTATTAGTACATTATTAATACGATATGCGTTTTCAATATGCGTGATGTGTACTGTACATTTCCATTTTAGCTTGTAACGCCAGCGTAGTGGATTCAATTCCTTAAACCACCCATATGTAAAATGTATCCATGCATGACTAAGTTGCTTTGGATAAAAATGTCTGCTATGTGGCATATAGAGTGCATTTGGAAAGCATTCAGACCTCTTCCCCTTTTTCACATTTTATTACGTTACAGCCTTATTCTAAAATGGATTGAAAACATTTTCTTTCTTCATCAATATACACACAATATTTTGGAAATGTATTAATTAAAAACATAAATGCATAAGTATTAAGACCCTTTGCTATGACACTCAAAATGGAGCTCAGGTGCATCCTGTTTCCATTGATCATTTGTTTCCACAAATTGATTGGAGTCCACCTGTGGTAAAGTCAATTGATTGGACATGATTTGGAAAGGCACACAACTGTCTATACAAGGTCCCACAGTTGACTGTGCATGTCAGAGAAGAAACCAAGCCATGAGGTCGAAGGAATTGTCTGGAGAGCTCCGAGAAAGGATTGTGTCGAGGCACCGGTCTGGGGAAGGGTACAAAAAAATGTCTGCAGCATTGAGGGTCCGTCAAGAACACAGTGGCTTCAATCATTCTAAAATGGAAGAAGTTTGGAACCACCAAGACTCTTCCTAGAGCTGGCCACCTGGCCAAACTGAGCAATCGGGAGAGAAGGACCTGGGTACGGGAGGTGACCAAGAAACCAATGGTCACTCTGACAGAGCACTAGAGTTCCTCTGTGGAGAGAGGAGAACTTTCCAGAAGGACATCCATCTCTGCAGTACTGCACCAATCAGGCCTTTATGGTAGAGTGGCCAGACAGAAGCCATTCCTCAGTAAAAAGCACATGACAGCCCACTTGGTGTTTGCCAAAAGGCACCTAAAGGACTCTCAGACCATGAGAAACAAGATTCTCTGGTCTGATGAAACCAAGATTGAACACTTTCCCCTGAATGCTAAGCGTCACATCTGGAGGAAACCTTGCACCATCCCTATGGTGAAGCATGGTGGTGGCAGCATCATGCTTTGGGGATGTATTTCAGAGGCAGAGACTGGGAGATTAGTCAGAATCGAGGGAAAGATGAACAGAGCAAAGTACAGAGAGATCCTTGATGAAAACCTGCTCCTGAGCGCTCAGGACCTCAGCCTGGGGTGAAGGTTTGCCTTCCAACAGGACAACAACCCTAAGCACACAGCCAAGACAACACAGGGGTGGCTTTGGGACAAGTCTCTGAATATCCTCCAGTGGCCCAGCCAGAGTTTCAGACTTTAACCCGATCAAACATCTCCGGGGAGACCTGAAAATAGCTGTGCGGCGACTCTCCCCATCCAACCTGACAGAGCAAGAGAGGTTCTGCAGAGAATGGGCAAACTCCTCAAATACAGGTGTGCCGAGCTTGTAGCGTCATACCCAAGAAGACTCGAGGCTGTAATCACTGCCAAAGGGGCTTCAACAAAGTACTGAGGAAAGGGTCTGAATACTTATGCAAATGTGATTTTAGTTTTTTTCTTTTATGAATTTGCAAAAAAATCTTAAAATGCTTTGCTTTGTCATTATGGGGTAGTGCACATAACCCGTTATGGCGGCATAGGCCAGCATCAGCTAGGGGACCAGGAACCTGAGAAGGGAAACATGAACAGAAGGTGAGATACGGTAGTCACTGGGAAGCTGTAACCTATACGTCACCTCGTTGATCCTCCGGAAAACCTTGAATGGCCACACAACCGAGGGGCTCAGCTTTTTTTCCCTTCTTTTTTTTTTTACTTTGGAGTGGCTTCCGTCTGGCCACTCTACCATAAAGGCCTAATTGGTGGAGTGCTGCAGAGATGGTTGTCCTTCTGAAAGGATCTCCCATCTCCTCAGAGGAACTCTAGAGCTCTGTCAGATTGACCATCGGGTTCTTGGTGTAACGTGGGCGCTGGGAGTCGGGAAGCAAGTTCGGGGAGTGTATAATTTAATGAACGAAACAAGAAACACGAACAACGCACTGACAGAAAACTGGAACAGAAACAATAACGCCTGGGGAAGGAACCAAAGGGTGACATGAGGAAGGTAATCAGGGAGGTGATGGAGTCCAGGTGAGTCTGATGATGTGCAGGTGTGCGCAACAATGGTGACAGGTGTGCGCCATAACGAGCAGCCTGGCGACCATGAGGCCGGAGAGGGAGCACACGTGACACTTGGTCATCTCCCTGACCAAAGGCCATTCTCCCCCCATTGCTCAGTTTGGTTGAATTTACCACAGGTGGACTCCAATCAAGTTGTAGAAATATCTCAAGGATGATCAATAGAAACAGGATGCACCTGACCTTAATTTCATGTCTCATAACAAAGGGTCTGAATACTTATGTAAATAATGCATTTCTGTTTTCATTTTTATTTTTTATAAATGTGCAAAAATGTCAAAAAACCTGTTTTCGCTTTGTCATTCTGGGGTATTGTGTGTAGATTGCTGAGGAATTTTTTAAAATCCATTTTAGAATGAGGCTGTAAAGTAAAGAAATGTGTAAAAAGTCAAGGGGTCTGAATACTTTCCGAATGCAGCGTACTGTATACAGGTAGTTGCCAAAATAAAGGAAACACGAGTAAATTAGGTATACGAAGTATATTGAAAGCAGGAGCTTCAACACAGGTGTGGAATTAACCTCCCATCATGCTTAGGGTCATGTAAAAAATGCTAGGCAGGCCCAGTTACCCATTATTTTGGCTATCGTGGCTAGAAGAAGAGTCACTCAACTTTGAAAGAGGGGTGATTTTTGGGGCACGTTAGGCAGGAGCTTCAGTGACAGAAACTGCTCAACTTGCTTATGTTTCATAATATGCCATGGCCATCTCAGTCACTAAATCTCAACCCAATTGAACCCATATGTGAGATTCTGGAGCGATGCCAGAGACAGCGTTTTCCACCACCATCAACAAAACACCAAATGATGGAATTTCTTGTGGAAGAATGGTGTCGCATCCCTCCAACAGCATTGAAGCTGTTTTGGCGGTCAATACCCTATTATTGAGACACTATGTTGGTGTTTCCTTTATTTTGGCAATTACCTGTATGTATACACACTGTTGTAGATTACATATAAAGAAAGTACAGTATATATTATACTCTTCATTGTTATATTTCACTGTATTTTCTGCCTTTCTCTTTGACCATGAGGTGATTGTTTTACAGTAGACAGATGCGCCAAAGACTAACTTCCCGTCCCCTCCCTTTTATTCTTCACCATTTTGACACAATACTTTACAAGAAGCACCTTTCCGCTTCACGGCAGTGTTTCAACCCTCAGAATCAATACATGGAACAGTAGATTGAAGCCTGGCTGCAGCTATAAAAAAAATTGTATCAGCATTGATTACAGCTTCCTCTTCCTGTTCTGTTCCTCTGTTCATCTTGTACCTGGAGCTCCCCCAACACACATTATTGTTCTCTCATTTTTTCATCCCTTCTTCTCTTTTCATCCATCCTTCTTTCATTAGACAAGATTATTTCTTCCTTTTCCTATTTCAAAGCCCTATTCCAGTGATTGAATTTGTGTACTCATCCCACTGGGCACACACTGGTTGAATCAACGATGTTTCCACATCATTTCAACTAAATTACATTGAACCAACGTGGAATAGATGTTGAGTTTACGTCTGTGCCCAGTGGGATGCATATGTTGTTGTATGTATGACATGGCTAGGGACAATTTCAAGAGACACTGTGTGCGGTAAGAAGAGTGTAGAAAGAGAGTTGGAGTGGGAGATGGATATAAAGAGATAGAGGGACAAAAGGATGAGACAAATGTCAAATGATGATGTGACGCTCATGCCATCCCCACGTTGACCCATCAGCCAGTGGCCTTTGGTATGGCCCACAATGCGTCATTGATTCCATCCTCTTACTGAGGTTGGGGTTCAAGGTTCAAAGTTAATCAGGGTTGCATTAGCGCATTGTGATCCAGGAGGATATCAGAGTTCACTATGACCTTGTGACCGAACCGCAATCTTTGTGTGTTCCAGGAAATGGGGTGGTTGGAGAGAGACAGGGGTAAAGAGAGAGCGAGAGAGAGAGAGAGAGAGAGAGAGAGAGAGAGAGAGAGAGAGAGAGAGAGAGAGAGAGAGAGAGAGAGAGAGAGAGAGAGAGAAAAGAGGGGAGGAGAGAGAGATGCTGTACACCACATTCCCCTGTGTCAGATGAGTACATGCTGAAATCGTACAGACTCACAAATAATGTGTTTTTATTCCAAAAATATTACAAAGTAGTGACACTTCACTTCATATCATATCTGCATAGCCTAATAATATTTAGGAAAAAAGCTGCAACACTGAGCATTTATTTATATCGGTTTTCCATCCATTTTCACTGTCTTGAATGTCTTTTGTCATCATTGTCAAGGAAACTGTGTCTGTTTTGTTTCAACAATCCAAAAAACGACCCCGAACAGCTAAATTGGGGCCCAGATAAAATGATTTTAACATGAATCCTTCTTGCCTTCCTTCCTTCAAATAACTTTCCTGTGTTTTGATTGCTGAAAGGTACACAATGGAAATATTGCTCTATATAATTATAAATCAGTCAGAATGTTTGGAAATCCATCTTCTAATCTCATAGCAACAAACTGTGTGTATTCACTTTCTTGAATTCTAGCTACGTCGGAGTGGTTGACGTACCTACGCAAACTAGCGGAGTCAACCATTAACGAAAGTACAGCTAAAAGGACACTACGATTACACAACAAGCAACAACAATGTCAACTGGATTCTGGTGCTACATGCAACGTAATGAGCTACAAAGACAAAATCAATCTGGCACCTGACACACATCTATTGCCCAGCGATACTAGACTAAAGCTCTACTCAGGAGAGCTAATGAGCTCTATGGGCACCTTTGAGACCGAATGTGTTATTCGGGGACGCAAACACAAGCTGGAGTTTGAGATTGTAAAAACCAGTCAACATCCTCTCCTCTCAGGCTCTACATGCGAACGCCTGGGACTGATACAGTTCACCGTACCAAATGACCTGCACATTGTGGATCATGTCCAGCATGGACCCCTGTCCAAAGAACAACTACTTAGCAGATATGACGATGTATTCAACATGCCCGTTGAATCTGTGCCTGGGGAGGTACACTTTGAAGTGGATGAGAGCATCACTCCAGTCCAGTGTGCTCCTAGCAATGTGCCCATTGCAATGAAAGTGGCTGTGAAGGCCCAGCTGGACAAGTATGAGGCCGATGGCCACATGACATCTGTGACTGAACCAACTGACTGGATCAGCAATATGGTCATAGTGAAAAAAACAGAGAAGCTGAGGGTCTGCATCGACCCAAAGCATCTGAACCAAGCACTGAAATGATCCCACTACATCATGCCGACACTAGAGGATGTCCTCTATAAGCTTCCCAAGGCCAGGATTTTCACCTTGGTGGATGCCCGAGATGCATTCCTTCAATGCAAGCTGGATGAAGAAAGCAGCCTCATGACTACCTTCTGGACCCCCTGGGGTCGGAAACGCTGGCTCAAGCTCCCGTTTGGTGTCTCGGTGGCGCCTGAGATATACCAACGTAAGCAGCACGAGTTACTGGCTGGGCTCAATCAAGGGCATTGAACCTATCGCAGATGATGTCCTGATCGTAGGCTGTGGTGACACAGACGAAGAAGCAGTACGCGACCACGATGTGAAGCTCCTGGCACTGATGGAGCGCTGCAGATCAGTTAAGCTTCGCCTTGGCCTGAAGAAGCTGCAGTTCAAGGTGAAAGACGTCCACTTCCATGGCCACATTCTCTCGGCAAAAGGCCTGAAGCCGGACCCAGACAAGGTCAGAGCGATCCTCGACATGCCAAACCCGTCTGATGCAAAAGGAGTACAGCGTCTCATCGGCTTTGCAAACTATCTTGCAAAGTTCATGCCACACCTATCAGCAGTCTGTGAGCCTCTGCGCCGGTTGCTGGACAAAGACACACCATGGCACTGGCTACCCAAGCACGAGGCCGTAGTGCAGGAGATGAAATCTCTGGCTTCATCCATGCCAGTGTTGCGCTACTACGACGTCATGAAGCCTGTCACAATCCAGCCAAAGGGGACTTGGATGCTGCCTTATGCAGGAAGGCCAGCCCATTGCGTTTGCCTCGAGAGCGCTCACCCCCACCGAACAAAACTATGCACAAAGTGAGAAAGAGTGCCTCAGCATCGTCTTCTCCTGCCAGCGATTCCATCACTACTTATATTGGCGAGACCTGGTCATCGCTGAAACTGACCACAAACCACTCATTGCCATATTCAGTAAACCTCTCCTCAACGCACCCAAGAGGCTTCAAAGCATGCTCCTGACTCAGGAGCCTGAAGGTCATTTACAAGCCAGGACCAGAGATGTACATCAGCGACACACTGAGCAGGGCAACAACACAATGTACAGGCAGAGGCACTGTCTATCAGAGGCAGGCCATCTGTTCGCTACAGCAGGAACAACAAGATGTTCAACAGATCAATCAGGCAGACTACTTAAACGTCACAGATCACCGCCTAGCCCAGATAAGGCAACACACTGACAAGGACGAATGCCTACAGTCACTGAAGTCCATGGCTCTCGCAGGTTGGCCATACCTGAAAGAGGAGACACCTTTCACAGTGAGAGAATACTGGACCTTTCGAGATGAGATCAGCGTGCAAAATGCCGTCTTGTTCAGAGGTCAGAAGGTCATTATTCCCAAATCACTACGTCCAGAGATGCTTACCCGCATACACTCCAGTCACGTTGGAGGGGATGCATGCTACCGCCAGGCTCGTGAAACATTATACTGGCCAAACATGCAAGCAGAAATTAAAGACTTTGTCAGCAACTGTACCACATGCAACGAGTACGCTCATGAACAGCAAAAGGAAACCATGATGTCGCACGAACTGCCCACAAGGGCCTGGCAAATCGTCAGCATGGACTTATTCAGCCACAGACAAAAGGACTATCTTCTCATCGTTGATCACTACTCTGACTTTTGGGAAATTGAACTGCTCCCTGACTTGTCTGCAGAGACGGTCATAAAGCGCTGCAAGGCGCAGTTTGCAAGGCAAGGTCAGCCTGACAAGGTAATCACGGACAATGGCCGACAATTCACTGCACAGTTCAAGCGTTTCGCCTCAGACTGGGAGTTTGACCACGTGACCTCCTCTCCAAGACACCCAAAAGCAAATGGCAAGGCAGAATCAGCTGTCAAGATTGCAAAAAAACTGTTAAGCAGGGCCCTGCGTGACAGCAACGACCCATGGAAAGCGATCTTACAGTGGAGGAACACACCCACTGAAAACATGGACAGCAGCCCAGCACAACGCCTTCTGTCCAGACGTCTGAAGACTACCATCCCCGTAGCTAACAAGCTACTTGAGCCCTGCGTCATGGTTGGCGTCACGGACAAACTGCGTCACAGAAAGCAGCTCGCTAAGTGCTTCTACGACCGGACTGCTCGGGACCTACCAGAGCTGGAGGTGGGTGACACGATAAGGATGAAACCGCTGCCGGGAGACCACACAGGACTTTGGAGGCTGGGCACATGCCTGCAGAGAGTTGCACCACGTTCTTACCTGGTGGATGTTGGTGGCTCCCTCTATCGTCGCAATCGGGTGGATCTGCGTGTAGCAGAGCAGACAAACCAGAACACGCCATACACTCACCTAGATGAGCTGGATCACAGTCCAGGCCTAAGGGTAAGGGGTGCAGAATTGAGACATGGGCCAACTGAAGGTGAGGCTTCTACCCCACAAAGCTCTCCAGCTCGTGCCCCTAATCCTACCCCTGTCAGAGCCAATACTTACTCACGGGTGGGTCGGCTGTGCAAGCCACCGGACAGGCTTACTCTGTAAGCAAGGGACTGTTAACTTGCCCTCGGTTAATTAAAATCTATATTTGTTCTTAAATAATTAAATTGAAATTAAAAAGGGAAGATGACAACTGAAGTAAAAAAGAAAATGTAATGATTTTTCTATTGTTATGACCTGACTGTTAAGAATTTAATGTTATGCCTTTATGTTTGCACTTTCTATTGAAAAGGATGATGTTACGGAGTCTAGTTGATAGGTAATCGACTAGCCGGACTGTTCCCCGGACTCCAGTTGTAGCCATTCGTACAATGCACAAACAAGGCTATTGAACCTGACATTGGTGTCTGTCGTTATTCCTTTATCTAACATATCATACCGAAACACTAATGTGCTCTTGAACAAATTATAGTGTCCAATAATCAATAATAGATAGTAGATCGCTTTTTTATAAATAACCTTTTGTTGTTGTATTTAACTGCTGAAAATGCTGTCGTCAAAGTAATTTCCTTAGTAGTTGAAGTCAGAGTTCAGCATGTCGGATAAGTAATTATGAGTTGGTGGGCCGTTCAAATGGATTATTCCCACTTGGAAGCTCGTATTTCCAGGTTTCCAACATGTTATGAACGCACCACTCTAACTGCGGTTTGTGTATCCCTCCAGTTGCTCGTGACAATGTCATGTATTGGTATTAGTAATACGGTACTGCCCTCTGCTGTTTGGTCCCCTCTTTTTTATGGATGGAATCCATTACCCACTAGTATTCATGTTCGTTTAAAGGGAAACGGGGATGCCTAGTCAGTTGTGCAAGTCAATTCCTTCAACTGAAATGTATCTTCCGCATTTAACCCAACCCCTTTGAATCAGAGAGGTGCGGGGGGCTGCCTTAATCGACATCCACGTCTTCTGTGCCCGGGGAAAGGTTGACCTCCTATAGTCATGAAAGGAATCAGCAAATCACGTACGAGCATATCAAACTCAGTCAATGTTTTACAATTGTATATAGATTATAAAAATATTGTTGTTCTGTAGTTCTGTAGTTTTAGAAAAAAATAAGTTACAATACACATCGCTGGGGACTTTTTGATGGGGTCTTTTAGATTACAGTACACCCATGCTGTAATTATATCTGAACAATACATTATTCTTTTTTTGCATTAATGATTGTGAAAGATGTCTTCAATGATCACACATGGTATAGACATTATGGAAATGTTAAGTTCAGTACATTTTAATGGGTAGTGCAAAGGTAATAGGATAACAGTGTAATTAATGTACTGTAATGTATAGTACTGTAGCATATTACATTCAAACTGCAATTTTGGAACATATACTGTATCTTGTATTTTTTGCTATTGTAATTGTATAATGGAAACAAGCATGGTCTCCACATGGTTGTCTTGGAGTTGAGTGTGTCGACCCCTGGTGTTGTGACACACGCACACGCGCGCACGCACACACACACACACACACACCATCTTTCTGGTCCAGATAGTGTCCTTTGGAGTAAGCACCACATGTATGGTACTGAGAGCCAACTCGCGTTTTTCATCACCAGTGATAACACATCAGTCTTTTTTCCACTAGTGCGCTCATCAAAACCCACTTTCCTCTCTATAACGCAGAGCAACGTCTCTGTCATGTTTTTAAACCTAAAGTCTAATTGCATTACAACTTGCGGGGGGAAATGGTGTTCCAGTGAACAATATCAGCAGCTTTCCATCATCACTATTTCCGTAAATGTTTATATCAAATCCTCTATTATGTTAAATCATCAAATGTCTATTCATCTTTGCTGGAAATTAATGGAATGCAACACATTAATGAAGTCTTCTACAAGGGTTCCACAATATCAACATCTAATTTCAAATAGTAGGCCTAAATTTGGATGGCCTGCCACCCACACTTGGACTATCACACCAATCATTTTTATTTTTGATCATAATTTTCTGTTATTTACTTACCATGCACCTTGTAATAATGACTTTTCTATTGTGTGATAAAAGCAGTAGTAAAATTAGTCATCTATTATTTATTGTAAATGGACAACAAATAGTCTCTGCCCTGGCACTTGGTCAATTAGCTCATGTTAGCATGTTTAGGTGAGATGTCTCTGCAACTCTGCTCCCAAAATAATTTTACTAGGCCTTCATATCAGTATGATGCACACAGTTATACTGATATCATGCCAATACGTTTTTTTCTGACTGAAATCTCGGACAGGCCTGCTTTCATGTTGACTTTCAAAGCTGGGCTAGTAACTATTGTAGCCATGGGTTATTAAACAAGTAGCTATAAACAAAAATGTAAATGTGCCACAATTTACAGTAACCAGTATTGTTGACAAAATCTTCAGTTTTCAAGATGGAGGAGTTGCCTAGTTACACTATTTCAAGGGTTGGTCCAATGATAATGAAATGAATATGTTATGAGATGGCGTAATGAAGTAATATCTTAGTCACCGTAAGAACAATTTCTCAATCATATTTTCATGTCTGCTTCTTCTCCACAAGCCATACCTTCTTTTCAGTGTTTGATGCACAGGAATTATAATAATGGTATGCTATTAAAAACATGTAGGCCTAATGATAAAACAGACGCATTTGCCTTTGGTGAGGAGATCGCATTTCTGCATATACTGCATATTGCAGCATGTTGTCTAATTCATATGGGCCTATTTATTTTACTTTTATTATATAGGCCTAAATAATAATCATATTAAAGGGCATGGCTCTCCTCTTCTGACATGACTGCTTTATTCCCACTACACAATAAAAATCAGGCTACCATTTATCATTAAATAGCAGCCTGGTCTCAGAGCATGTCGTATTATTCTGTAAGTACATTTTGCGACGCTGCGGTATGATATGTTACATTTGGTATGGTTACATTAGACAGACCCTAACCCCTAACCCCGAGCCCAGTCCTGGCTAAATTCCCAATCTGACCCTCAAACCATCATGGTCACCTAATAATCACCAGTTTACAATTGGCTCATTAATCCCCCTCCTCTCCCCTGTAATTATTCCCCAGGTCGTTGCTGCAAATGAGAACATGTTCTCAGTCAACTTACCTGGTAAAATAACGGATAAATAAAAAAAAATTAAAAAATTAAAAAATAAAGCTAGAGTTAGCGAGCTAGCTAACATTAGCCACCTAGCTAGAATTCCTAACATATAGTACAATTTTAAAATTTGTAACATATTGTACATTTTGCAAATTCGGAACATATAATCCGAATTGTAATTTGCAACATTATATGAAATGGGTGATGGACATCCACAAATGAATACATACCATACAAAACGTTGACATATTATATGAAACATAACATTTCATACTAAATGGCATGCCTTGGTTTATGTACATGATAATACGAAAGGCTCTGAGACAAAGTTATAAATAGCTAACCATGCTCAAATTTAAATAGACAGCCTATTTCAAATATTTGGCAGTATGGGTAGGCTACAATATTGCTGTGCGGTAGGAGCTCAACATCATAGCCAATTTAATCTCAGAGCCTAAACCAAGACAGGATATAGAAACACAATCATGTATTGATAAACAAAATATTGAACAGCAATTCATATTTTCCATAGAAGTGTGGGCTGTTGTCTACTTTTAGCCTACTTTTAAGTTTTTCGGATATTCAGCGCTTAAGTTGTAAATTGGGAGGTGCCGGAACAAAAAGTGAGCCGAGAGAGGGCTGACCTGGGGGGTTTAGAGGTACCGGAATGCATGAAGTGGAAAAAAAATCTCCTTTATAACAGAGCATTGCATGCATATCACCATTTGCATATAATTTGCGTGCCGGTATAGAGTTGTAGAGTATAAGCGTTTGCAGAAGATGCACACATGCAATTCTACATCATTTTAGATGACTGGAGATTTTAGCAGAATCTTTTTTAATACCACACAAATTGAGTATCTGAGATCAATAAAAACGAACATGTCTTGAATCCATCAATAGCCTAGGCCTAGGTGTGTGGAGACACACATATTGTACAATATGAGAAGGAAATTATAGTCCTAAAAAAGCTTTCCAGTTTCACTCACCCGCGATGACGGATGCGCTCGTGCCAAAAGCCTAACTTTCTTGCTTAACTTTGTAACGCATCGTTTACTTTGTAAAACCATGCTTTTCGATCAGTAGGCCTATTTGAAAGTTGAACACATATTTGATAATATATTACAAAACAGGTTAGTCTTCTCTTTTCAGCAGAATCAATTTGCTTTCAAACCGGTGTTTTCCAGCGATATTTGGCTATTTGAAATATTGCAAAGGCCTGCTATGGCTGCACGCTGTTCACTCGGATTTGCGGCGCGTTCCTGACTGTAGGCATGCCTTGTGGTTGGGCTACACACAATCTGCAGCTCGGCTGTTTAAAAATAAAATAACTATTGATCCTCTGTGGCTAAATTATAGGCATACCCATGGTGTAGTATTCTAAATGATCTCATGTCTTTCTCAACAGACAGCAGTAATTCTACAACTTTGGCAAATGTAAACCTTTTCCCGGGGTGATGCAGCACCTCCAGCACCCTTCCGGCGGCTACACACAGAAAAAAGGGTTCCATAAGGGTTCTGCGGTTGTCCCCATAGGAGAACCCTTTTAGGTTCCAGGTAGAACCCTCTTTTGTTCCAGGTAGAACTCTTTTGGGTTCCATTTAGAACCCTCTTTGGAAAGGGTTCTACCTGGAACCAAAAGGGGATCTCCTATGGGGACAGCCGAAGAAGCCTTGTTGGTTGTAGATAGCACCCTTATTTCTAAATGTATGATTCTAAAATAAATCAATTATGAAGTGCAACGCTGGAGAGATACAAATCGCAAGAGCATGGCTATCAGAGCAGAGAGAGGGAAAAAAGAGAACATAGAAAGTGAATCTCATTCTAGTTCTGTGAGAGATACAGGCGCGCTTCTCTCTCTAACAGCAATGGCCAGGCATTGGTATATACAGGCTACAGCAAACAAAAAACACCAGCCGGTGTTGTGCCGAAAATCTCCCCGCTGACAGAATTATCCCCCCTTCGCGTTCTTCATTGCTGCGACTTGCTCGCTAGTTGAGATTTCTGCTCTTCAGTCAGTTGTCAGTTTAGCCTACATTTCACTGATCTTAGTAGCAGAAAGCATTTTTGTCTGCAGTTGTCGGTTTGGCTATTTGTTTCAAGTGTATGCGGCTGTTCTAACTTGTATTTCGCCCGCGCCCGCGCCCGCCCCCGCATGCAACATGGGGGCGCCGGGTGTCGCCCCCCGCAAGTTGCCACCCTGGGCGGCTGCGCATGTCGCCCGTACTTAAACCCGCTACTGATTTTGTATTTGCCAAAAATCGTCATCTCTCTCATGTCTTATTTGACTAGTATTTTTTTAAAGTGTAAGGAAAATAGTTCAGCCCGAGTTGTTCTGAAATGTTTATTGCTTGCCAACATTTGACTCCCTCCTATGTTTAATATAACATACATACATTTATTATTAATTTCGGTTGCCTTGTTTTCGTTCGGTGTTTAAGTATTCCCATTAAATATGGATTATCATCACGCTGCATCTTGGTCCTCCTCTCTTTCACCCGAAGACAATTGTTACAGGATGTGGCCGTGGAGAGAAACAGAGAGAGAAACGAAGAGGAACAACGTCACACCAGGCGTCATCGGAGGTACCAGCACCCAGATCCACTCCGCTCATTTCAGCAGAGGCTCCTCCAAGCCGTCGAGAGGGATGCAGCCCAACCTGATGCTCACAGGAAGGAGGATGAAGAGACCCTCTTTGCCATGAGCCTGGTGCCAACACTGAAGAGGCTGCCTCAGCAAAGAAAAACAGCAGCCAAGGTTAAAATGTATCAGCTGCTTTTCGAAGCCGAGTTCAAGGGTACTTTTGTTTTTTCTCCACATCACAGGTAGTGTCATAAATGTTTCGACAGTGAAGTAAAGTAGGTCATTTTTACAGTATGGTCATGTAGGTTCATTGGTATTTCAGATCAACGTATTAATGAGGCAAATGTATAGCTGTTTCTGGGTTAGAAAATATCCTAAAGCAACAATTTGCTGTCTAAATATTTGCCTGTCACATTCATCTTTTGATCGGAAATACAAATTCCATGAGTTAACAGCAAGTATTACCAACTTTACCACACTGTTCCTAAATTTATGCCACTAACTACACTATACAAGCAGTATTTAGTTAACATAAATCTCACAGTTTCTCGTGTCATATTATGTTAAGCTTGTATGTGTTGTTTTTCTCTTCCCTTTCAGAAATGGAGTCAATTTAGCCGACCAGCTCACAGGAAGGACAGGAAGAGGAGAGGAGTTGCCGGGGCCGACCAGCTCACAGGAAGGACAGGAAGAGGAGAGGAGTTGCCGGGGCCGACCAGCTCACAGGAAGGACAGGAAGAGGAGAGGAGTTGCCGGGGCCGACCAGCTCACAGGAAGGACAGGAAGAGGAGAGGAGTTGCCGGGGCCGACCAGCTCACAGGAAGGACAGGAAGATGAGATGAGTTGTCTGGTTGTTGTTTTGACCTCCCTCATTGTACCTTTCTTTTCACGTACGTCAGTTCTGTTTCAATTCAGTCAATTCATAAAGTCATTTGTTTATAAAGTCTTAGGATAGCATTCATTATTAGTGTATATTTCTTTCATTTAAAGCCACTTAAAACCAGGGTGTTGAAACTGTTTGTGAAGTTATGTTCCATTGACTGGTTCGTGACGTCCAGGGGCCACTTGTTTGTTTACCTGTGTTATGGCTACACGTTATTTTATTTTTTACACACACACACACACACACACACACACACACACACACACACACACACACACACACACACACACACACACACACACACACACACACACACACACACACACACACACACACACACACACACACACACACACACACACACACACACACACACACACACACACACACACACACACCTCTTCTCCACTCCTCTCTGTCCCTCAGATCTCCAGTGCCCTGCCCTCTCTCTCTTTATGGCCATGTCTGAAGTTCTCCTACTACGTCTAGGCTTTATGAGTAGTCCCTGTATCGATCTGCAGTTGTGCCAAAAATACATGCTCTTGTTGTTCTCTTACAGATTACAGGCATTCATTTTTATTTATTTTACACGCACATACACATCTCTTTCAATAGTTCATTTAAAAAAAAAACAACATTTTTACAACACCTGTCATGTTCTTTCCTGTACTTGAATACTTATTCAATTGTGTTTTCATAGTTAGTTGTTTAGTAATATCTCATTTAGGCTTAATCTGCTTATTTCTTCCCTACACCTTTGCAGATCTAAGACAAGATGAAAGTAACACATTCTCTTCGTAATTCGTCTTTTTTCCACCTGTATTTTGTCAGGCCAGTGAACGTGGTGGTAAACTGTACTATTTGTATGGACCCTAGGTTACCCTTTCCCTTTGTTATCATACTAACTATGTCGTATAACCTTAATTAGTGCTCCCGCTCACCTGGTGTACCATGCCAGGTGTGTATAATACTGACGTTAATGGGAGAGGGAAGGGGTTAAGGTGTGGTCTTTACTCCCAAATGTCACTTAAATATAACTTCCAAATGAAGAGAGACAATGATACATAAAGTAATCTGGGGGGGGGGGAATGCAACGGTATGGACAACGGTGTATGGTTCTTAAAATAACCTTTGTGTTATGGGGCTCTTAAAATAGCCATTTCACTCCACAGCACACTGCCATGGGACTTCACCTGCTGGCGATGAGAAGTAGGTGGTCAGCTTCTCCCTCACCTGGAGTACCTGTCTGGGGGCGTTGTTGGCACCTGCCCTGGTGACATCAGGTAGGTGACCATTTGGCGTTCCCATCTCCATCCAGAGCGGCTCCTGGAATGACCTCCGCAGGTAGTTATAGAGACCACGTGGCCTTCACGCAGGCATTGACATTTGAGGGGTTGAGACCAAGCACTCTCCAATACATTCTCCACCGGGCTGCCAGAATCCCAAAGGCGCATTCAACAACTAACCTTGCCCTGGAAAATGGTTTGTTAAAGATCCTTACAGGCTTTGGCAATGGCAGCTGGCGTCCAGCATAGGGCCTCATGAGGTTGGGTCTTAAAGGGAAGGACTCATCGCCGACGAAGACGTGGTGAACAGGTCCCAGGTCTTCAGCCCCAGGGAGTGATGCAGGTGGTGGAATCTCCAGGGTGCCTTTCTGAAGTGCCTGGCCGAAGGCAGAGTCCCGGAGGGACCCGCCATCACTTCCCTTGCCGTAAGCCCCAACGTCGACAACATCGAAACAGTAGATGGCATCTACTACAGCCAAGACTACAACTGAATATGTACCCTTGTAGTTGTAGAATTGCGAACCTGAGCACAGTGGAGCCTGGATTACTATATGTTTTCCATCAATGGAGCCAAGACAGTTGGGGAAATTCCACCTCTCCAGGAACTCGGCAGTGATGGCCCTCCAGTCTTCCTCCTTGGGGACAGGCATGTATTCACCAACCAGACAGTCCCAAATGGCTTGTGCCACAGAGGGGACAATGCCTGCCACCGTGGACCGTCCAACTCGGAAGCTGAATCCAAGGAGTCCCCTGTCGCCAAGAATCTAAAATATAATTATCAATATTGTGTGTAACTTGAATTCCACCCACATATTATATCTACTCATATAGCCACCTCATTACTGTTTATTATGCTTTACTAATTATATTGTAATACTCATCAACCATCATTAACAATGCCTTGAAACAGTACAATTCAGTCTATGACTATATCAATAAACTGTAGCCCAGGCCAACTGGTACTATATACTTAAAACGGTTCTCCGGCTGTCCCCATAGGAGATCCCTTTTTGGTTCCAGGTAGTACCCCTTTTGGTTCCAAGTAGAACCCTATTGGGTTCCATGTATAACATTTTCCCCAAAGGGTTATACCTGGAACTAAAAATGGTTATCCTATGGGGAAAGCAGAAGGACACTTTTGGAACCTTTTTCTCTTAAGAGTGTATGTGAGTCCAATAAGAATGTAATGAATGACTGTAACTGTCTTGAACAACAATGGGTCCTGGAGAAGACTAGCCTACCTTCATCAGGGCAGAAGGCACCTTTCTTTTCATTTGGTAACATTGCATAATTCAAAAAGGATTATAAACCAACTTTGGGAAAAGTTATAGTCCCAATGAACATTCTGTAAAAGTACATCTAATGTCAAATAGGGACTGTTAACTAGAGCCCTTTCGCTAGCTAAGTTGCACATAAAAACAATGTATCAAATATCAATCAATTATGGTATCAAAAGCTTTAAAAATGTACTAGTGTAAAAATGTACTAGAGTGTAGCTTACTGAAGACACATCTCCAGGCGTTCAACTGGGCTGATGGACTCCCGGTAGTTGGTATCCATCCGGGTGATCCTGGCTCCAACCATCTGGAGCAGGTGATCGAACTGTCTTCGGTCCAGACGAAAGTAGCTTCGGAATTCCTCTCCAAACAGTCGAAGCTCTTGAATGAGACGGTGGAACTCCCCTGCCTGCTTTCGGGACTTCAACCATCTCTGGACCCACACAGACCTGCGCTTTCGGCGGGGCTGGTCCCGGCCCAACAGCGTGATCAAGACCACCTTCCACCTTCAACGTTGGTCTCATTGTTGAAAGAGTCTATTCTGCTATCTTGACTATTTATTATTGCATTTCGCTCCAATTATTATTATTGCTATTTTTACTATTTTTTTACTATTGCTATTATTACTATTATTATTATTGCATTTTGGAGGGAAATTATATTATAGGCTCTCACAATTAATTTGTGGATGTCATCGAATAAATAATATACTTGGCAAATAAATTAATAAAAAATTGTAAAGAAACTATGCAATCAAACTGTTTTTATGTACTCTCACATTTTTACTGAATGTGTGCAAAAAAAAATCTACATTCATATTTTGCTACTTTCTGTCAAGTCTACGCAAACAATTTGATGCATACGTTCGATAAATCCCCATAACTTTTGCCTCTGCAACGCAATGCTGCAAGGGAAATGCAGCGTTCCATTGGAAATGAATGTACTTCTGGTGTATCGAAACGCAATAACACAGTCGGTGTGTTCGAAGCGACATTCACCTCCCGCTGCAGAGCCTTTTTAACTTTGGTATGGACATTGACCCTCCCCAGCCTATTCAATCCTCCAAAGTTGGTATATGTGTTGTCAGCAGAGAATGCCACGACTTTGTTTTGAAGGTTACATTTTTGGATGACCACCAGGACCTCAGCTGCAATTTCTTCTGCTGTTTCTCCTTTCAATGAATCAAAATCAAGCCGTTTTGTTTCCACAGATGTGCTGCCATCATATATATTACTCACTATGGCCTCACATTTTGTCCTAGCACATGTAAACTTTGGCTCATAAAGCTTGTTGTGCTGTACAGTCCATAGATCTGTAACTATGATTGTGTCGCATAGTGTGGTATGCAAAGACACCCTCCTGCACAGCTAAATGCTAGTATTCTTGGGATGGCTCTACCTTCTTGAAGAATGTGGTGACAGAGGGCACACCAACACGGCCAATCAGAGAGGCTTTATGCTTTTTCGTCTGTTGATGTTCTACCACTGCCGTTCTTCCCCCGCTGCCAATTGGAAAAAGAGGAATTACAAAGGTTGCTGTGAACCATTCTATCGTCTTGACCTGAGCATATAAACGGAAATTCTTTCATCAGGTTTCCATTAAAATGGCATTTTCCGTTTCTTGGAAAGAACCATTGAACCCCTGTCTGCTCTTCTTCACTCTCCTTGTGTCACTCTTCCTACTCAAAAGATCAACGAACGTAAAGTTCTGCAGGGCTATACAGCAACAATGCAAAAACAAGGTCCCACAAACTCAGGTGGAAAACAGGCTGCCTAAGTATGATTCCCAATCAGAGACAACGACAGACAGCGGCCTCTGATTGGGAACCATACCCGGCCAACAAAGAAATAGAAAACTAGAATACCCACCCAAATCACACCATGACCTAACTAAATAGAGAAATAAACAGGCTCTCTAAGGTCAGGGCGTGACACATTCATCCAGACTTCGTCCTCTCCTTCCTCTCCACTCTAACAGAAAACATTATGCTAATGTTAACCATGAAAATTTCAAAATATATTCACACACTTATTATAATGCCAAACCATTAAAATTGTCATCTACAAATAAATATTCTCAATTAATGATGCATTCATTTAATATAATAGTATATTTTCAAAATTGCCCGTCCAACACATGTGAATGTTTTTTAACCTAGCTACCATGACACTAGCTAGCTAGCTAGATAACTAACTAACTTAGTCTACATAGCTAATGTTAGATAGCATAACATATTTAAAACCTTATAGAGCAGATAATCTATCTATGTAATACATTGTGACATAATAACATCACTAGCGAGTATCTCAAACGATTGTATTTGAATGCACAGAGATACTGTGACCAGATCCTGATGATTGCCTCAAATGACCTGGCTTGAAAAGACATTTGTGGTGATGTTGTGGATTCACTTTGACACTTACTAGCTTCAGACCGAGTTTCCACAGCAGTATTCTCTAAAATTAGCCCGAGCAAGTAGTTAGTAGAAGAAGAGTGAATGAAGCTGATATAGCAAGCAGCCCCCTCTGTTGGCCAAAACAAGCACAATGTGATTGAGACGTCAACCGGTAGGCTCTGCTGCCTGGTCTTGCCACGTAAAATATTATTTCACTCTGCGGTCTGTTTTTAACTCACAGTTAAGAACGGGGATATTTCCGGGGACAGCTACAGCTGGGGACCGGCCACCAAAAACGGGGAAGTCAGGTCACACTATGCTAATTGCTGTTCAATATTTTGTTCATCAGTATTTGATCGTGGCTGCCTTGGTGCCTCTGAGATTAAATAGGTTATGATGTTGAGCTCCGACCGCACAGCATTACTGTAATCTACCTAGTGTCAGATATTTTGCTACCGGTTAATTTACTTTTGACGATGCTTGGCGTTTGAATGACTAATGGATAAAAATGTGCAGCGGGAATAAACTAATCATGTCAGAAAAGGAGACCTGTCATGCAATACATTGTAACAATTTCAAAAGATTTTACTGAGTTAAAGTTCATAAAAGGAAATCGTCAGGATCTGGTCACAGAATCTCTGTGCATTCAAATAGCAATCGATAAAATGCATTTGTGTTCATTGTCTGTAGTTTATGCCTGCCTGCCTGCCCATACCATAACCCCACTGCCACCATGGGGCACTCTGTTCACAAGGTTGACATCAGCAAACCGCTCGGCCAGACAATGCCATACACGCTGATTCATGAAGAGCACACTTTTCCAGCGTGCCAGTGGCCATCTAAGGTGAACATTTGCCCACTGAAGTCGGTTATGACACCGAACTGCAGTAAGGTCAAGACCCTGGTGAGGATAGTGAGCACACAGATGAGCTTCCCTGAGAAGGTTTCTAACTGTTTCTGCCGAAATTCTTTGGTTGTTCAAACCCACAGTTTCATCAGCTGTCTGGGTGGCTGGTCTCAGACTATCCCACAGGTGAAGAAGCCTGATGTGGAGATCCTGGGCTGGAGTGGTTACACATGGTCTGTTGGAGGCGGCTTATGGTAGAGAAATTAACATTAAATGATCTGGCAACAGCACTGGTAGACATTCCTGCCTCCAAGATGCCAATTGCACAATTTGTGCACAACATTTGGGAGAAATAAGCTTTTTCTGCATATGGAACATTTCTGGGATCTTTTATTTCAGCTCATGAAACATGAGACCAACACTTTACATGTTGCATTTATATTTTTGTTCAGTACATGCAATGGCAAATGCATCTGTTTAATCATTAGGCCCATGTTTTAATGTTTTTATTAGCATACCATTATTATACTTCCTGTGCATCAAACACCTCCATTTACCCCATGAGAACCATATTTGCCTGCAATATAATTGAGCAACCATTAGAAGTTGTGTGTACCCATGGTCTTAGCTGTGCTTGGAGATACACACACAAGTTCAAAATGTATAAATACCAACCTTTGAGGGGAAACTGGCACACGCAAGGTTTACACCTCGATCACACCTACAGCATCATTGCCTTTTGGTACACCAGCAGTACATTCATTTCCAATGGAACGCTGTGTTTGCCTTGCAGCATTGCGTTGCAGAGGCAGTTGCAGTATGTTCTGTGTGGTGCATACGTTGTATAAATCAAACGTATGCATCAAATTGTATGGCTTGACAGAAATGGTAGTAGAAGGTGAATGTTGAACCTTTGTTGCACACATATCCAGATGATGCTGTGTACCATTTTGCGCAATGACGCTGTAGGTGTGTTTGAGACAGTAGAGTGTTTTAAGTGCAAGTGCACCTTTACTAAATTAAGCCCCTGGTCCACCTCAAAAAGGGAATCCCCAAAAACATGGGCCAGTGCCAAAGTATGTCATAACCAAACATTAAGATGTAACTATCTCTTTATTTTACCCCCATTTCTCAATCTAACTTCCACATTGACTAAAACTAGCACATGGTTGGCCTATTTTCTTGTCACTCAGTTGTGTGTCTGTTGTGTAGGGGCCCAACCTATGGCCCCTTGGATCGGTTAGGGAGGGGATGAGCTGTGGTGGGATATCCCCCTGACTCAACCAGATGTGGATGGGCGATAAAACTGTGTACCCTGGACAGAGGTTTATCTTGTCCTCATCCATGGATGGCTATGGGGGTGGGAAGAACAAAGTGGTCGAGGGGGGTGTTACCATTTCACGAGCCGCAGGCTATTGAAAAGATCCCCCTGAGCACTGATCTAGGATCAAAAGACTATAAACTGACTGTAGGTCAGTGCATAATGTAAAAGTTGGAGAGGAATACCCCAGGGGTGGGTGTTTCTACCCTTGTGCATTATGGTCGTTGATCACAGACTTGCGCCTTCTGAGTCATTTGAACGTTCTGGCACTTTGCCACATCAGGATTACCTCTCCCGGGTAAGATGGGATCAATTTGATCTAATTGTATTATTTACTTATTGTGTTGTAGAAGTGCAGTCTGAAGCCCTGTAAATTCATGATTGTGTTCTATGACAAAAGTGTAATAATAAATATTATATATTGTTTCCAGACAAATTATGAATTATCTAAAGAACGCAGAATGATCTGTTTATATAATGACTTGGAAATGAATGTCTAATTGAATATCTCTCAAACCAAATTGTAACTATTTATTAATAATCTGGTGTAATTATTGAAATACCCTCAACATGAGACATTTCCCCAGTGTGTAGATACTTAAATGTTCCGTGCTCTATATTAGTTTACTATTTTAAACCTATTATTATTTTCCTTAAAGCCTATGCTTTTAGATTTTTAATAAGTAACTGATAACACAAACCTCAACAACCGATAGTCAGTAAAACAATTGTGGTGTAGGCTCAGAGAACATGTTTGTTCATTTTTCCTCCAGCATTTATCTACAATGTCAGGTGACAATTGTATGTTGTTATGTGTGTGAGATCACTGACAGAGGCTGCATGTACTGTAGATTACAGTTTTATGATGGACTGAGGGGCGCTCAACACTGATAGGGGCCTTAAGTAGAACCCCTGCCTTTCAGATTCACTTAAAAAAATGTAATGTCACTTTGAGTTCCCACTCTTTTCTATGCCATATATTGTGATGTATCGCAAGTATATGAAGAAATTGCTGACTTGTCAAAAACTGACGGACTAGAGGACTTGAGAAACATGTCAGTAGCTACAGATCTCTCGCTCCATCTGGTAAGTCACGTGAGGAGGAGTAAAAACAGAATTCCATTTAAATTCAGGTCTATCTCTCTCCAATGCAATGCCATGGCCTATGAGGAACAAGACTCGTCCCACTACGTACCTTTAGGAATGATGTGATTTATCCCTCTTCTCTCATGTTGAAAATCCCATATATATTTGGTGGTTGAAATGATTTTGAGTTTGACTAGACATGGACTCCTACTGGTATATGCAGGGTAACACACTTAGTGAGAACAAGTCTCCCATACAGATGCCTACCTGTATGTACACTGCTTAGCTTTCCTGTATGTACACTGCTTAGCTTTGAAACAAGCTGTGTTCAATTCTGCTGAGCTATCATGTCAGCACATTCAGATATTGATCAGCTTCCATACTCATTTGTGTAGACTAACTAAATAACATTGACTTGTTGAAGGTAACTCCTTTAACTTTAAGGAAATCCAGAGTGAGGTTGGGTTTATGCAGGCTACATTGACATCTGATTTGCACAAAGGACTCCATAATTTCAAAGTGAAGCTAGGTATACAGTTATTTTTATCCTCCACTACACAATAAGCAAACGAATAGATAGCTAGCTATGCTACTTCAGCTGTATTGCATGGAAAATATAAGTAAGGCGAGTTAACACAATTGTATATATTTCTTTTTTGCAGTAAATGCTTCAGCTAGATAGATTCTTCACATCCATGACCCTAGGACTTCAATCTCTGCTTCGAGATTGCCACAGATGAGGTGTGTTTGACACCCGCGATAGCCCACAGATGGTCTGTCATGCAAACAATGTTACAAATCGGGATTGTGTCATCATGCTGGGCCTTGGCGCCAGCAAGTCGCTAGACACATCTTCATCACTGGCCTTCATCATCATTCACATTTGTTTACTCTCTTTATTTTCCCAGTACAACATTGCTATACTGACTCTAATAAAAACTCACATTGAGCTGTCACAAAACTTCAGAATATCAGTCTTCAATAATTTGGTCGCTGGTTTCATCGTTTGGTTCGTGTCTAGTGTGATTGAGGTATAAAATAATAGCTAACGTTAGCCAACTTTTGGCTAGCTCAACTGGCGAAAATGAGCCAAGTTTACTTCTGTTGAAACGGGACAAAGCAAAGGCTGCAAAACATTTTCATACACGCAACAGCTGTTAGATACTGCTACCTGAAACATTAGCTAACGTTACATGTCAGTACACTAATAGTTCAGCACTGGGAATAAATGTATTTTTTCTGTTATGTCAAAGGGCAGTTACCTTGTCAGCTACATCAGTCAAATAAAGAGTAGCCAATTTCTGCTCTGCTTGCTTTTACAACTCTGAGAAAAAGCACAACACACACAGACAACAGCTGCCTCCGTTCGCCACGCTCTGTGGTGGTCACGTGGTCCTAAATCCAGCCGTCTGAAATTTCCAAACAGCCTATCCGACCGCTCTGAAGTGTGTGCAGGGTCATAAGGCACACCAATAACACTTTTTGTATAACATTGCAATAATAAAACTGGGGGTGGGGGCAAAAATGCAATTTAAGAGTGTGTGTGGGGGGGTCAGGTCCCCCCCTCCCCAGTGAAAGTTGTGCCCCTGGCCCAGTGTAATCCGGTGGTTATTCCAAACATAGCCAATAAATATGTGTAATCCTATCCTTTGTTTATTCCAAACATAGGCAATAAATATGATGATAAGATGACGGTCGGGATAGTGAGACAGTCAGACTGGTCCGAGGTTATCAAGTGACAGTATTTACTATCAATATTATGGGTGACATTGGGAACACACTGGCTCAGAGTCTGAGTGTGTGTGTGTGTGTGTGTGTGTGTGTGTGTGTGTGTGTGTGTGTGTGTGTGTGTGTGTGTGTGTGTGTGTGTGTGTGTGTGTGTGTGTGTGTGTGTGTGTGTGTGTGTGTGTGTGTGTGTGTGTGTGTGTCCCATTCTAAGGCCAAAGTCACAGACATTATAAAGAGGTGGTGTTTATAAAGTCACACTTTTTTTGCATTGAGGGGGCCAGTCGCTTGCCAAAGTGGTCGGGTTGGCTGGTTTGTGGTGCAGGTACGTTTAAGCTTTTCCATCAACATTACTCTTATAAATAGTATTTTAAGTTATTGTGATAATATTGTGCAAGATGAAAAATGATTATGCTGCATGTTGGCCGGAAATGATCAGCAATGCAAATGTTTTAACTCAATCGAAAATATTCGGTTCATAATATGGATAATTAACGGTTCATTTTTGTAGTATAACTCTGGTTGTTATCTTATTTATCATTGCCATCCTGCAACATTTTTACCGCCACATACAATTTCACAGAGTTACATGAATGAACCCACAGGAAAGGGTGTAACAGAGGGACAGGAACAATGCATTTACTATTTACATGATATAAATTGAATTGTCACTTTGTTAGTTATAAAAACTGCCTTTTGTTTGATAGTTGTGCAAATATCAATTTCAGTGGCAATCATTGTATTTGTACTGTATTTGGAAGTTGAGATCTGAGATGCTAGTCGTTTTCCACCTCATTTGCACTGTGTATATTTCCATTGGTTATCCGTACAAAACTCATGCTGGATCAATTTGTATACATCTACACAGACACCCACCCACACCCACACACACACACACACACACACACACACACACACACACACACACACACACACACACACACACACACACACACACACACACACACACACACACACACACACACACCAAGGTTATTATAGTTTAGTGTTTTAATATTCATTTTCATTTCTATTCGTTTTAAGAATGTTATTTGACATTTGGTTTATTTTCAGTTAGTTTTCAGATCCACTTTAATAGTTTTTATTTATTTAAAGTTTTATAAAAACTTTGATGTGTTTTTGGGGATGTCAGTTCTTGCCACTGTGGGGCAGTAATGCATAAGATGATGGGTCAGGTCATAGGTTAGGTTAGGTTTAAAGGTAAACTCAGCGAGATGACGTTTTTAGCACGAAGTAAACAGTAGTGGTGCTGAGTAAATTTCTGCAAAAACTAGGAGCGTTTTGGTCCCGTATCTACCACATTGTAGCAGTGTGAAGCACACCCATGTACATTCGTAGATACTCCGTATGACTGTATGAGAGGAAAGTTTTACATCGTGCTCATGTCATTTTGCTCGTTCAAGCAGATAAATGTTGTCAAGTTATTCAAAGTGTGTTGTTCTAGAGCAAAAAAATGTCAAAAACCATGTGATCAATGGTCATGAAGTTTTGACTGCAGTAGACCGCAAGTTTCTGTGGTTGCTCTTCACCAACTTCATCCTGCAGTTGTCACTTGCCTATTGGGTGGCTCTAGTCAACCAATCATAAGGGGGAGGGCTGCTGTTTTATCAGCTCTTTTTTTTCTTCGTAGTTCATAACTTGTTTTGTACATAATGTTGCTGCTACCGTCTCTTATGACCGAAAAGAGGTTCTGGACATCAGAACTGTGATTACTCACCTCAGATTAGACAAAGAGTTTTTCTTCAATGAGTCGGACGGGAGGGATATACTACAGACAACCGTCCAGGTCCAGATCCCCATCATTCGGTGGAGAAGGAAACTGAGATTTGGAGGAAAAAGATCAGGGTGCCTTGTTAGGATCAGGTGACGAGTGGCTAATCTGGCTTTGCCTTCAGTCCTGATAGCTAACCTTCAATTGCTGGAAAATCAATGGGACAAACTGAAAGCATGTAAATCCTACCAACGGTACATTAAAAACTGTAATATCTTATGTTTTACGAGTTGTGGCTGAAGGACGACATTAAGAACATATAGCTGACAGGTTATACTCTCTATCCGCAGGATAGAACAGCAGCCTCTGGTAAGACACGGGGCGGGGGCCTATACATATATGTAAACAACAGCTGGTGCACGATATATAAGGTAGTCTCAAGGTTTTGCTTGCCTGAGGTAGAGTATCTCATGATAAGCTGTAGACCACACTATCTACCTAGTTTTCATCTGTATTTTTCGTAGCTGTCTACATACCACCACAGACCGATGCTGGCACCAAAACCGCACTCAATGAGCTTTATACAGGAAAACACTCATCCAGAGGCGGCGCTCCTTGTGGTGGGGGACTTTAATGCAGGGAAACTTAAATTGTTTTACCTCATTTCTATCAGCATGTTAAATGTGCAACCAGAGGGAAAACAATTCAGGACCACCTTTACTCCACACACAGAGACGCGTACAAAGCTCTCCCTCGCCCTCTACTCGGCAAGTCTGACCATAATTATATCCGACTGGTTCCTGTTTACAAGCAAAAATTAAAGCAGGAAGTACCAGTGACTCCGTCTGTAAAAAAAAGTGATCAAATGAAGCAGATGCTAAACTACAGGACTGTTTTGCTTGCACAGACTGGATTATGTTCCGGGATTCTTCCGATGGCATTGAGGAATACACCACATCAGTCACTGGCTTCATCAATCAGTGCATCGATGACGTTGTCCCCACAGTGACTGTACGTACATAACCCAACCAGAAGCTCACTCATTGCAACGTCCCCACTGAACTAAAAGGTAGAGCTGCCTCTTTCAAGGAGCGTGACTCTAACCCGGAAGCTTATAAGAAAACCCGCTATGCCCTCTGACGAACTATCAAACAGGCAAAGCGTCAATACAGGACTAAGATTAACACATTGTCCTACACCGGCTCCGATGCTCGTCGGATGTTGCAGGGCTTGCATACTATTACAGACTACAAAGGGAGGCACAGCTGAGAGCTGCCCAGTGACACGAGCCTACCAGACAAGTAAAATAACTTTTATGCTTGCTTTGAGGTGAGTAACATTGAAACATGCATGAGAGCATCAGCTGTTCCTGACGACTGTGTGATCTCGCTCTCCGCAGCCGATGTGAGTAAGACCTTTAAACAGGTCAACATTCCCAAGGCCGCAGGGCCAGACGGATTACCAGGATGTGTACTCCGAGGGTGCGCTGACCAACTGGCAAGTATCTTCACTGACATTTTCAACTTCTCCCTGTCTGAGTCTGTCATACCAACATATTTCAAGCAGACCACCATAGTCCCTGTACCCAAGAACACTAAGGTAACATGCATAAAATGACTATTGACCCCTAGCATTCACATCTGTAGCCCTGAAATGCTTTGAAAGGTGGGTCATGGCTCACATCAACACCATTATCCCAGAAACCCTAGACCCACTCCAATTTGCATACCACCCCAACAGATCCATAGATGATGCAATTTCTATTGCACTCCACACTGCCCTTTCACACCTGGACAAAAGGAACACCTATGTGAGAATGCTATTCATTGACTACAGCTCAGCTTTCAACACCATAGTGCCCTCAAAGCTCATCACTAAGATAAAGCCCCCGGGACTAAACACCTCCCTCTGCAACTGGATCCTGGCCTTCATGACGGGCCGCCCCCAGGTGGTAAGGATAGGTAACAACACACCCACCACTGTGATCCTCAACACAGGTGCCCCTCAGGGGTACGTGCTCAGATCCCTCCTGTACTCCCTGTTTACTCATGTCTGCATGACCAGGCATGACTCTAACACCATCATTAAGTTTGCTTATGACACAACAGTGGTAGGCCTGATCACCGACAATGATGAGACAGCCTTTAGGGAGTAGGTCAGAGACCTGGCCGTGTGGTGCAAGGACAACAACCTCTTCCATAACGTGATCAAGACAAAGGAGATGATTGTGGACTACAGGAAAAGGAGGACCGAGCACGCCCCCATTCTCAGCGACCGGGCTGCAGTGGAGCAGGTTGAGAGCTTCAAGTTCCTTGGTGTCCACATCAACAACAAACTAACATGGTCCAAGCATGCCAAGACAGTTGTGAAGAGGGCACGACAAAACCTATTCCCCCTCAGGAGACTGAAAATATTTGGCATGGGTCCTCAGATCCTCAAAAGGTTTTACAGCTGCACCATCGAGAACATCCTGACTGGTTGCATCACTACCTGGTATGGCAACTGCAAATAGCCCCGCTATTGTTATTTACTGCTAATCTGTAATTATTTGTTTTTTTATCTCTGACTTTTTAAAAACTTATTTTCATAAAACAGCGTTGTTGGTTAAGGGATTGTAAGTAAAAGCATTTCACTGTAAGGTCTGTTGTATTCGGTGCATGTGACAAATAACATTTGATTTGATTTGATTTGACCCATGCGAACTGGCCCAAAGATATGCCTGAAATGGGAACCAATTTGCCACGATTTATGGGTACAGTGGATATAGACAAATGAATGTGATATTTGAGGCTCTATCTCACTAAGAGATTGTACAATGTACACACAAAATATTGTATTATGAGTTTTTGGAGTGTGTGATATGGGAGTAAGATACATGTTTATTTTGACATTATAAAGAAAACCTTTTATAAACAATGGCAACACTGCCATGTCGATCTGAGCCTTGCTGTTGGAAATCCACATTAGTGTGCGACTTTCAGCTGTCTCAGATGCACCTACCGCGACTTCACTCCTCCACTTTCGTCTACAGTCGTTTGCTTTAGCGTTACCACTCAAACGAGCCCAATATCTGCGGTGCTGCTCATGGCAACGTCGTCTACCTTTCAATTATGTGACCCGCCAGATTCGGAAGCTTTAAAACCCCATTGGAAAATAAAAAAGAATGGGCATAGATGTCAATTCAATGTCCATTCCACATTGGTTCAACATAATTTCATTGAAATGACATAGAAACAACGTTGATTCAACCAGTGATTTTTGCCCCCCACACCCCCCAAAAAACATAATTCATATGGTTTTTATTTTATTTTAGTTTTGGAGTCAAAGATAATCAGTTTCAGTGTAATTTAGTTTTTTCAATCGGGTTTATTAATTATTTACTAAATCGTTTTTTCATGATTAGTTTTAATTTTAGTTTCAGTTTTAGTTTACTATAATAACCTTGACACACACACACCTGTCTAGTCTGCCTAATCTGACTCTCTACTACCCTTTACTACCTCTGTTTTGGAAATAATTCATGCTGTTATCACAGACAACTTCTATCCTCAGCTCCCGTCAGAGATTTGTGGATGCTGTGACAGGCCACAACAGACTTTATGTAACAAAGAAGACAGTGGTCCTTCTGTAGCTCAGTTGGTAGAGCATGGCGCTTGTAACGCCAGGGTAGTGGGTTCGATTCCCGGGACCACCCATACGTAGAATGTATGCACACATGACTGTAAGTCGCTTTGGATAAAAGCGTCTGCTAAATGGCATATATTATTATTATTATATATTTAGGACCACAGGAATACATGCACTCATACGTTCATGAGCAGGAATAAAGAGCTCCTTGACCACGCACACCAGTGGTAACATGAACTTTACCTAGTACCAGGACATTTCTGCTCAAAACCTGTTTACTTCTGCCAGGAGGCTGAAACTTGACCACAAGTGGTTCTTCCAGCAAGACATCAAAATGGCCACCAAATCAACATTTTGCAATAGCCATCTCGGTCTCCGGACTTGAAAACCTGTGGTTTGAATTGAAGAGAGCAGTCCATAAGCGCAGACGAAGGATATCAAGGATCTGGAACGATTCTGTATGGAGGAATGGTCTCGATCCCTCCCAATGTGTAACTCATAAAACATTTTAGAGGAAGACTCAGAGCCATTTTCCCCACAAGGTGAGGTATTTAAAGGTATTGAAAAAGGGGTGTCAATCCTTTTTACCCTAACTAAATATTTTTATCTGAGAAATTGTATTAGTACTACAGAAAATAATTTCCAAAGTGTTTAGAGCATACAATATAGCTCAGTACTTGATTTTTTTTTCTTTTACACAGTTATTTTTGCTCATCTTTATCAAGGGTGTAAATAATTTCTGACTCCACTGTGTACCCACTCATTCAATCAATAAGGGCAGAATCCTAACATTAATTCACATTTTTGTGCAAATCTGTTAAATACACTGAACAAAAATATAGAAGCAACGTGTAAAGTGTTGGTCCCATGTTTCATGAGCTGAAATTAAAGATCTCAGAAAAGTTCCAAACATACAAATAGCTTATTTCTCTCAAATGTTGTGAACAATTCTTTTTACATACCTGTTAGTGAGCATTTCTCCTTTGCCAAGGTAATCCACCCACCTGACAGGTGTGGCATATCAAGAAGCTGATTAAACAGCATGATAATTACACGGGTGCACCTTGTGCTGGGGACAGTAAAAGGACACTCTAAATGCATAGTTTTGTCACACAACACTATGCCACCGATGTCTCAAGTTTTGAGGGAACACACAATTGTAGTACTGACTGCAGGAATGTCTATCAGAGCTGTGGCCAGAGAATTGAATGTTAATTTCTCTACCATAAGCCGCCTCCAAAGTCATTTTAGAGAATGTGGCATTATCTCCAACTGGCCACACAACCGCAGATGCTGATGCTCCAGATACTCAACTAGTCTAAAGAAGTGTTATTGCTTCTTTAATCAGGACAACAGTTTTCAGCTGTGCTAACATAATTGCAAAAGGGTTTTCTAATGATCAATTAGCCTTTTAAAATTATAAATTTGGATTAGCTAACACAACGTGCCATTGGATCACAGGAGTGATGGTTGCTATTAATGGACCTCTGTACGCCTATGTAGATATTCCATAAATCAGCCGTTTCCAGCTACAATAGTCATTTACAACATTAACAATGTCTACACTGTATTTCTGATCAATTTGATGTTATTTTAATGGACAAAAAATGTGCTTTTCTTTCAAAAACAAGGACATTTCTAAATTACCCCAAACTTTTGAACGGTAGTGTATGTTAATAGAGGATTTAATTTAAAAGAGGTGCAAATAATTCAACAAACCTGTTTTCACTTTGTCTATGATGTATTGTGTATATATTGATGAGGGATTTTTTTAAATATTTTAGAATAGGGCTGTAATGTAACAAAATGTGGAAAAAGTATTTCTGAATTCTCTGTAGATTCACTGTAATTTCATTCAGTTGCACAGTACAGAATAAACTGTATAGCAGGGGTGGCAAATTTACAGCCCACCTTCCAAATCTGGCCAGCAAGCCTGCAGTGGATTTGGGGAAATTATAATTCTGGTTGAAAAACAACTTCTCTCTATACTTGAATGTCTACAAACAAAATGCATTTAGGCATTTAGGCAGGGATCTAGTCGTTAGAGGATACTGTTGAGAATGTTCATATTCATGTGTAAAGTGTATCAATCAGGCAACGATGATCGGACAACGATGCATTGTATAGACAGAAGTAGGAACGGTTATGTACAATGCTTATCAGAGCCTCCTTTCTATGTTCCAGCTGCGTTGAACGTTAACACCAACGCCAACCCCAGGGGAGACTGCCAGGTAAGTGGTCCCGCCAACACGTTTCTACAGTATATACTTTATATTGTATATATATACGGATATATACTTTATACTGATTTCGAAGTGTGTTAATACTGTGTTTTGTGCTGCCCGTGCTGTCCACCCCTGGGAAAATAGAACAGCACACACACATACAACAGGGGGGATTTACACATACATAACCTTTCCTATAGCCAATACTAACCACATGCTTTGACATTGAGGTTAAAGAAAGTGTGATTTCTCAATTTACCTCGTTTGGCTTACCGTTACATTAGACAAATCAGTATAAAAAAATCTTACATTACAGCTCACTTTGAGCAAATTTGGAATTTGCTAATAATTCATTTAATCATAGCAAATTCTGCGATTAACTCAATTAAATGTTTTAATCATTTGACAGACCTACATAGAACGTATGTTCACAATTAAACGTCTACCGTTTCAGCTACACCATGGTATCCGCTCCTGTCCTCCCATGGCCTACCAGCCTTTACAACCATTAGTGGATACCCTGAAATGCACTTAATTCAATTGAGGTACACCTGTGACTGGCAGGGGCAGGAGGGTTCATTCAAGAACCAAAACAAACTTCGACCCCGTTGCACACACACCCTCCCCCCTCACACATACATTATATCATAGCTGCCACCACTATGTCATAGCTGCCACCGTTGTCACCAAACTGATTGTCACCATTGATAATGTATTCATACATAGGAAAGACATACACACAAACAAACACACACTGCTGTCCTTTGAAACTCTTGTACCCACACACACTCTGCCACACGCCATTTATTGACACTCCAAACACAGCCAGCAGTTAATCTGTCACCTCCACCCCGACACCGAAAACAACCAGTGGACACAAACACTGCAGACGGAGGCTACTGCCACCATGTTTACGCTGTAGACACCAGCTACACCCGGCCTCCCTCGTTGTGGCAACCAGCCGAGCATGTCGGTGCCTTGGCGACCGACATCACCCCACCCTCACTACATGCCTTGTAGATCTGTATGTGTGCAGTGTGCAGGAGTGACAATGCAAAAGTTGATAGAGAGGTCATTGCTTCTAATGTCAGTCATGAACACACCTGAATCAGCCTTTTGGTGAAACTGCTATATCATGTTCAAGTGCACCTGCTTGCGTGAATAAAGGGGAAAGCACAATGATCAAATCAAAATCAAATCAAATGTATTTATATAGCCCTTCGTACATCAGCTGATATCTCAAAGTGCTGTACAGAAACCCAGCCTAAAACCCAAAACAGCATGCGATGCAGGTGTAGAAGCACTGTGGCTAGGAAAAACTCACTAGAAAGGCCAAAACCTAGGAAGAAACCTAGAGAGGAACCAGGCTATGTGGGGTGGCCAGTCCTCTTCTGGCTGTGCCGGGTGGAGATTATAACAGAACATGGCCAAGATGTTCAAATGTTCATAAATTACCAGCATGGTCAAATAATAATAATCACAGGCAGAACAGTTGAAACTGGAGCAGCAGCACGGCCAGGTGGACTGGGGACAGCAAGGAGTCATCATGTCAGGTAGTCCTGAGGCATGGTCCTAGGGCTCAGGTCCTCCGAGAGAGAGAAAGAAAGAGAGAATTAAAGAGAGCATACTTAAATTCACACAGGACACCGGATAGGACAGGAGAAGTACTCCAGATATAACAAACTGACCCTAGCCCCCCGACACAAACTACTGCAGCATAAATACTGGAGGCTGAGACAGGAGGGGTCAAGAGACACTGTGGCACCCCCGGACAGGGCCAAACAGGAAGGATATAACCCCACCCACTTTGCCAAAGCACAGCCCCCACACCACTAGAGGGATATCTTCAACCACCAACTTACCATCCTGAGACAAGGCCGAGTATAGCCCACAAAGATCTCCGCCACGGCACAACCCAAGGGGGTGCGCCAACCCAACCCAATGATGAATGGCTGTGGGTGTTTGAATCACCTGCATTAGTGTAGCCACATTTTTTCAAATGCACCGGTATTGCCACAAGGGTAACAACGATATCGGGCATTATGGATTATTTCAAATTAGTTTGGCTGCATCAGTGTCCTGTGTCTTCCATAGGCATACTGCAATATTACTTAATCTTCCATATATATTTACATTGATACATGCTGGAGAATTAAGCAAAAAAAATTGGGAGACAAAATCTGTGTTACTTTGGGAACTCATTTAGTCCCCATGCGATCCCTCTCAATTCCACACTGCCAGTATCTTGTGTCTCCCCATGCAGGCCTACGTGGAGCTGACCGAGCTGATGAATGACCAGCAGAACCAGCAGGGCTGGCAGGAGACGGGCCGATGGGTGGGCTATGAGGAGAGCTACGACCCCGAAGCCGGGGGTTGGGGACCCTCACACATCTCCTACCTCACCTTCAAGAGCCTCATCCAGCTGCGCCGCACCATGAACACAGGTCAGAACAGGGCAGTGTTTATTAGGGTACACAGTGGGAAATGTTTTGAAACGCTTTGCAATGGAAATCGAAAATGAAACATTACTTAGTCCAGGTAGAACCTCGTGTTTTGTCCCATGGTTGTGTTCATTAGGCACCAAACTGAAGAAAATGTACTGAAACAGGGAGGAACTACTTGGGCTTGTCCAATGAGAAATGCTAATTGTCATTTTAAGTTCTGAAATGTTTTAAGACGTTTTCCGTTGCATGCCCTAATGCAGCGTTTACAAAGTAGGGGTTGCAACCCTATGTAGGTTGCTTGATTTGAAAATAGGGTCACGAGAGAAACTCTGGAGAAAAATTGCTGCTTGGTTCATAGAACCATTGTGATGTGAGTAACCTTCGATATCCGCTGAACAGGTCATGACAAACAAAGCGGTTTCTGTTTACTTCCTACAAATGTCGCTCTAACTTGTGAACGGTTGAAGGGGGGGGGGGGGCATCATAATTGAAAGCGATGATGGTGTTCTTTTCTACACAGAATGTCATGCACAATTATTGCCTGATAATCTTCTGAACTTCCTAATACCTTTCTGATGCATTTCAGTCACTTCAAACCATACTTCCTTCAGATTGAAGTACTGTCAGACTGATTTGTAATAGACTGTCATAAGCGCCCAAATAAAACATGAAACATTAGCTATTGATTACATCACTTTCTTTACATGGTGAGGTTGTAAAAAATACATATATATTTATATATATCAAAATGGGGTCACTGGCCAAAAACATTTGGGAACACGACCGAGTATAGAGTTGAATGGAGGGAATGGTCCAATTCCAATAGTTTTCAAATGCGTTCCTCCTTCCTTCTCTCATAGAAGTATTACTTATCTGAATGGAATTTATTTGAATTTGAATGGAATAGAATAGAATAGAATAGAATAGAATAGAATAGAATAGAATGGACTGAAAAGTCTGCCAACTGGGCACGCCCCGTCATTTCAAAGTGGACGTTTGGGTAATAATTGGTTGAGATGTTGATCACTGAGATTTCATTATTCACCGAATCAAAAAGACAGCCAGAAGTTTTGTAAATTCCCAATATGTTATCAATATGCTTTCAAACATCTAAAAGCACAACTAACTTCCAATGGAAAAATAATATCTGCTTTTTAGTTTAGGTGTCATCTAAATGTCTTATCTGCGCTTTCAACCATTTAAAAGCACAACAAAGTTCAAATGGCAATACAATGTCAAATATGTTATATTTATACAACAACTTAATGCGTTATCACTGTTTCATCAAATAGCACAGCCAAATAACCTGGATTGCAGTTGAGATTACATTAAAAGTACATATTGCAGAGCCTCCCTAGTGGCGCAGCGGTCTAAGGCACTGCATTGCGTCACTACAGACCCGGGTTTGATCCCAGGATGTGTCGCAGCTGGTCGCGACCGGGTGACCCATGAGGCGGCGCACAATTGGCCCAGTGTCGTCTGGGTTAGGGATGCGTTTGGCTGGCCGTGATGTCCTAGTCCCATTGCACTCTAGTGACTCCTTGCGGCGGGCCAGGTGCATACACGCTGACTTTGGTCGCCAGCTGGTACGGTGTTTGCTCCGACACATTGGTGAAGCTGGGTTCCGGGTTAAGCGAGCAGTGTGTCAAGAAGCAGTGCAACTTGGCTTGGTCGTGTTTCGGAAAATGCATGGCTCTCGACCTTCGCCTCTCCCGAGTCCGTACGTGAGTTGCAGCAATGGGACAAAACTGTAACTACCAATTGGGGTGAAAGAAAAGTACACAGTCCAAGTGATCAACAAGATTCTGCACAGATTATTACAGCAAGTGTAAAGATCTCCACAACTTGCGACCTTTGCATGCTATCTTGAACATGAATACTTTATATGATTAAGTAGGAAGAGATTTATACTAGTTACAGTACACTAAACTCAAAATGTAGCCATGGATGTGTTGCACATTTTAAGGTTGAAAAAATACAGTTACATTCATTTGTAAGATTTGTACGAAAATACAGTGTCAAGAAAAAGTATGTGAACCCTTTGGAATTACCTGGATTTCTGGGTCATAAAATTTGATCTGATCTTCATCTAAGTCACAACAATAGACAAACAGTGTGCTTAAACTAATAACACACAAATTATTGTATTTTTCTGGTCTATATTGAATACATCATTTAAACATTCACAGTGTAGGTTGGAAAAAGTATGTGAACCCCTAGGCTAATGACTTCTCCAAAAGCTAATTGGAGTCAGGAGTCAGCTAACCTGGAGTCCAATCATTGAGACGAGATTGGAGATGTTGGTTAGAGCTGCCCTGCCCCATAAAAAACACTCACAAAATTTGAGTTTGATATTCACAAGAAGCATTGCCTGACGTGAACCGTGCCTCAAACAAAAGAGATCTCAGAATACCTACGATTAAGAATTGTTGACTTGCATAAAGCTGGAAAGGGTTACAAAAGTATCTAAAAGCCTTGATGTTCATCAGTCCACTGTAAGACAAAATGTCTGTAAATGGAGAAGGTTCAGCAGTTACTACTCTCCCTAGGAGTGGCCGTCCTGCAAAGATGACTGCAAGAGCACCGCACTGAATGCTCAGTGAGATTAAGAAGAATCCTAGAGTGTCAGCTAAAGACTTACAGAAATCTCTGGAACATGCTAACATCTCTGTTGATGAGTCTACGATACGTAAAACACTAAACAAGATTGGTGTTCATGGGAGGACCCCACGAAAGAAGCCACTGCTGTCCAAAAAAAACATTGCTGCACGTTTGAAGTTCGCAAAAGAGCACCAGGATGTTCCACAGCGCTACTAGCAAAATATTCTGTGACAGATTAAACTAAAGTTGAGTTGTTTGGAAGGAGCACACAACACTATGTGTGGAGAAAAAAAGGGACAGCATACCAACATCAAAACCTCATCCCAACTGTAAAGTATGGTGGAGGGGAGCATCATGGTTTGGGGCTGCTTTGCTGCCTCAGGGCCTGGACATCTTGCTATCATCGACGGGAAAATGATTTCCCAAGTTGATCAAGACATTTTGCTGTAGAATGTAAGGCTATCTGTCCGCGAATTGAAGCTCAACAGAAGTTGGGTGATGCAATAAGACAATGACCCAAAACATAGAAGTAAATCAACAACAAAATGGCTTCAACAGAAGAAAATACGCGTTCTGAAGTGGCCCAGTTAGAGTCCTGACCTCAACCCGATTTGAGATGCTGTGGCATGACCTCAAGAGAGCGGTACACACCAGACATCCCAAGAATATTGCTGAACTGAAACAGTTATGTGAAGAGGAATGGTCCAAAATTCCTCCTGACAGTTGTGCAGGTCTGATCCGCAACTGCAGAAAACGTTTGGTTGAGGTTGTTGCTGTCAAAGGATGGTCAACCAGTTATTAAATTTGGTTCACGTACTTTTTGCAATGTGAATGTTTACACGGTGTGTTCAATAAAGACATGAAAACGTGTAATGGTTTGTTTAATCAGAGTGTGTTTGTCTACTGTTGTGACCTAGATGAAGATAAGTACAAATTTGATGACCAATTTATGCGGAAATCGAGGGAATTCCAAAGGGTCCCCATATTTTTTCTTGCCACTGCATTGTTCAATTGTGTTTGATTGACAATGCAGGAGAGTTTCATCTGAGCCACTGGCTTTATCCTATTCTTTAACTTTAATTTTTTGTTGAGATGAAGACCTGAATCCAACATATTCATTTGTAGACAAACTGGATTGAAGTCCAGACTAAGTCAGTGGCACAGATGGATCTATGCAAACAGGAGATATGCAATGTTGATATTTGGTTTCGTTGACAACCAAGCACAATTCAATATCCAGTTTGATTCACATCTCCATCTCAACCAAAAATCTATGTCAAAGAATAGGACAGAATCTTATCAAACTTGTAATGCACTTTAAATCAAGTTTGATTTCATTTACCCTATTCTTTCATTTAGATGTTTGGTTGAGATGGTGACATCCAACGTATTAATGATTACATTGAAGCAATGTTGATTCCATTAGTTTGTGCCCAGTGGGTAGTTCCTTCTTCTTTTAGTGAGGTAATCAGTGATCATGCATGACTGGATTGGCAAAAGCAAGGTTGTAACTCTGTCTTTGTTGCAGTAGCTACCTTGTGAAGGGAAAGGAAGCATTTATTGAAAAGTGTTTGAACAGGTTTGAAGATGAGTGAATATCATCAAGATAAGATCTTGAGAGAAATTATCAGATTTTGACCTTGAAGCTCGAGTGAGCTCCGTCAACTGCCCTCTAACTATAGAACCCGTATTTCTAGGTTGTGTTGCAATATAAGAGGAAATTACCTATAGGGGTACTGCACCTGCATATTCCTTCCCATACAACCAGTCTACATCGATGTCCTGATTCAGAGGGGTTGGGTTAAATGCGGAAGACACATTTCAGTTTAATGCATTCAGTTGTGCAACTGACTCGGTATCCCCTTTCCGTTTCCCTTCCTTCGCAGTTACTCTCTCTCTTCCACCCCTCTTACATCCTCCCTGGCCCTGTTCAACCTCTCACCCTGTGATGTTTCCTGTGGATTGTTCAGGTGTGGTGATGCTAGACCGGGTGGAGTGCAGTCTCTCCGGAATCGCTGAGAAGATAGTGGACGAGTTGATCAGCAAGAAAGAGATCAGGCCCAGCGATCGGGATGGAGTGCTCCATTCCCTGCTCCAAAACCGCAGGTAAAGTTCACTAAGTGTTCATTAAGCTACGCTTGTATGATTAGTCAGCTTGCCTAAGACCTGAAGACTTGTGTTTGCTGTCTTTGTAAAAGTCTAGGCTTTAGCGCAATGGGTGCAGATGGTCTGTCACAGTAAAGTCCTACTCAGGTCTTTGTATCGGAGGTGGTTCAAAGCCAAGTCATACCACTGTCCATATAAATACTAACTAAGGGACCAGTGAGGAGGAAGGGGAGGAGCATCTCACTCAGAGGAGGAAGGGGAGGAGCATTATTTTTAGATAAAATTATACTAAATACATTCACAACACCAAATAACTGATTAAAACACGCGGTTTTGCAGTGAAGATCTACAGTAGCCTCAAAAGCACCCTCTAGGGTAGCACCATGGTGTACCCTGAGAACAGGTATTTTCTGTCCTCCTCTGGGTACATTGACTTCAATACAAAACCTAGGAGGCTCATGGTTCTCACCCCCTTCAATAGACTTACACAGTAATCATGGCGACTTCTGAAGGACATCCTCCAACCTATCAGAGCTATTGCAGCATGAACTGACATGTTGCCCATCCAATCACAGAATCAGAGAATCTACTGAAAGCTACAGCTACCTAGTACTACAGTGCATAAAGTGTGGTGAGTAGTTGACTCAAAGAGAAAGAAAAACAATAGTTGAACGGTTTTTGGAAAATACATTTCTTCACAAATGAAGGAGAAGCAGCAGAGAGAGAGAGAAAGCTAGCTATATTTTGTTGTACTCATTTCTTCCTTGTTAACCTGTCACTTACTTAGCTAATGCAGCTAATTTAGCCTCCTCAATAAACTGACTCAGAGAGGAATGCTATGTATGTTAGCTAGCAGACTAAGGCTTTCTAACACTACAACTCTTCCAAGTTAAGGTAAACTTGAGGTTTTATTCATTTATTTCCACTGGGGCCCGCCAATTCTGTTGCAAAACGTTCCTTAAACGGAAGCAAATGGAACGAAATGGGGAGGGACATACATGAATTTGTTCAATAGAAACTCGTTTTAGTTTTTTGCAAACAGTTTGGACTAATGTACACCCCAGATCAGCTAGATGCAGGCAATAATGTGCAAGGTGGTATTGAATGTGTCACTGTCTGTCACCTTGATTACTCCAATTTGTCTCTCGACCGATGTACCCACATTATAAACTTTCATTTGAAGGCTAGGTTGTAGCAACCTCATGATGGTTATAGGGCAAATTTGAGTATCATGTAGTAGCCTAAAACATGTTGATGTTACATTGAGTTAAGTGAACAGAATATGAGTGACAGTCATCCAATATGCAGGAGTAGAAATAAGGCCATACTGTAAGGATCGGCGCTGGAGACGAGAAGCAGGTACAGGGAGTGAACCACGGACAGGAACAGAATACAGACAGCGTCTGGACAGGGGAAACCGAAATGACAATAATGCTGACACGGGGATGAAACAGACAGATATAGAGAAGGCAATCAAAGCGTGAAAGAGTCCAGGTGAGTCCAATGAGTGCTGATGCGCATAATGATGGTGACAGGTGTGCGTAATGAAAGGCTGCCTGGCACCCTCGAGCGCCAGAAAGGGAGAGTGGGAGCAGTCATGACAGCACCCCACCCTCTAGGGACACCATCCGGCGTCCCACCTGGGCGAGCCTGATGGGCCGGCCTAGGCATGCGCGCTGGACAAGCTGGCTGGGGGCGTAGACGTCCGACGAGCCAGCAGAGGCATGGGAGCCTTGTGAGCCGGCTGAGGCGTGAAAGCCTGACAATCCTGCTGAGGCATGGGGGCCCAACGAGATGGCTGAGGCTCTGGGAGCCTGACAATCCGGCTGAAGAGTGAAAGCCTGACGATCCCGCGGAGTTGTGAAAGCCTGACAATCCTGCTGAGGCGGGGGAGCCCGACGATCCGACTGAAGCGTGGGAGCCTGATGAGCCGGCTGAGGCATGATGTGGGGTGGGAGCCTGCCGACCCAGCCGGGGCAAGGAAACCTCTCAAGCTAGCTAAGGCATGGAAGCCCGAAAAGCCAGCTGAGTCACCCCTGGTTCCATTGGCAGCGGCACCCAGACCCGATGTCACCAGCAAAACAAAAAACAAAAATCTCAGAGGCTTTATATAGGGGTGTCAGCATTCTGTAAGGATCGACGTTGGAGACGAGAAGCAGTTACAGGGAGTGAACATTTTAAGAACCACGGACAGGAACAGAAAACGGACAGCATCTGGACAGGGGAAACGGAAACGACAATAATGCTGACACTGGGATGAAACAGACAGATATAGGGAAGGCAATCAAAATGTGAAGGAGTCCAGGTGGGTCCAATGAGCGCTGATGTGCGTAATGATGGTGACAGGTGCCTGGTGCCCTCGAGCGCCAGAGAGGGAAAGCGGGAGCAGGCGTGACACATACTCATAAAGAAAATGCCACCGACCACCGCTGTTAGGGGCAGACCAGAGGCCAGTTAAACCAGTTGAGTGTATGCCTGGTCGTAACTCTACAACTTACATAGAATGGGGACCTGTTAAATTACCTAGGCATGAGCCTTTCTATGAGCTATACATACAGTACATGAATATAAGGTGTGATTCTCTCCCCAGCCAAACTGCAGTAGAGGGCCAACCCTTGGTCGGGGGGGCGGAGATGCAGACCTTTTCTGTCAAAGAGAGGGTACGTGTAATGTGTCATTCAGTCAGCAGTCACCCTAAACAGTAATAGATCAACAATACCAACATTTAAAAACACAGAAATTCAATGTCAATGTCAACAACCATTTTAGATCATTGATTTGACTAAATACTATACACATTACTTTTCTTTCCTCAGAGAGATGCAACTGACACTGTAGAGGCCTCTATGGTGCTTGTTGGTAAGTGCAAATGTGAATTTGAATCAGTACACTGTGTGTGTGTGTCTGTGTGTGTGCACACATCTTCATGCCTGTCTATGTGTATGTATTCTCATACCTCACAGGAGGTTGGTGGCACCTTAATTGGGGAGGATGGCTCATAATAATGGCTGGAATGGAGGAAATGGAATGGTATAAAATACATGGAAACCATACTGTATGTTTGATGAGTTCGATACCATTCCATTGATTCCGTTCCAGCCATTACTATGAGCCAGTCCTCCCCAATTATGGTGCCACCAACATCCTGTGTCATACCTATGTATGCTTATGTATGTTTGTTTGTATGTGTATTTGTACCAGGAGCTCTGGACTTCCTGGAGAGGCCCACGGTGGCATTTGTGCGTCTGAAGGAGGCTCTGGTTCTGGATTCGGCCCTGGAGGCCCCAGTGCCAGTCCGCTTCGTCTTTATCCTGGTGGGCCCCACCAAAAGTGACATGGACTACCACGAAACCGGCCGCGCAATGGCAGCACTCATGGCTGACAAAGTGAGTTAGCAAATTAAAAGGTCCAATGAAAGAGCAGGAAGTGGAGATGAGCGAAACTGTACAGGAAATGAGAGCAGGTTAACAGGAAATGGTAATCATCAAAAACGGGATTCATGACACATTGTTTAACCAGCATCAGTACATGCATGTAAAATATGGGTGTTTCTAGGACTACAACCATGAAACACTCTGCATTTAGGAGAAATACAAAACAATTTCTCCATTGAGCATGTTAATTATTCCAGGACTGGGCTTAATCTGTGTCAGGGAAACAGGCCCAAATGTATAACTTCACAACAATACAAAAAGACACTAGACATCATCCTCATACTTTCTCACATCCCCATTTCTTTCCCCTCTCTTCTTTTCTCTCTATCCCAGGTGTTCAACCAGGCGGCGTTCCAAGCGCAGGGCGAAAGGGAGCTGATGGACGCCGTGGCTGACTTCATGGACTGCAGCATCGTGATCCCTCCCACGGAGATCCAGGACGGGGCGATGCTCCAGTCCATCATCGGCTTCCAGAAGAAACTGCTGCAGGAGAGGCTCCGTCCCTCCGACCCCGAGTTGCGTCTGGACTTGAAGCCCCGCAAATGTGGGTGGAGGCTCATTAACATATTCTCCAATAATACAATAGATTAGAATGAATAAAAATAGCATCAATACATGAGCATACACATACATAAGTGTTGCAAAAACCCATTTGCATCCATAGCACCTGTTTTGTAGTTGGTTAATGGAGGTCTCCCTCTGTTTAAAAAAAACATACAGTTGAAGTCGGAAGTTTACATACACTTAGTTTGGATTCATTAAAACTTGTTTTTCAACCACTCCACAAATGTATTGCTAACAAATTATAGTTTTGGCAAGTCAGTTAGGACATCTACTATGTGCATGATACCAGTAATTTTTACAACAATTGTTTACAGACAGATTATTTCACTTATAATTCACTGTATCACAATTCCAGTGGGTCAGAAGTTTACATACACTAAGTTGACTGTGCCTTTGAACAGCTTGGAAAATTCCAGAAAATTATGTAATGGCTTTAGAAGCCTCTGATAAGCTAATTGACATAATTTGAGTCAATTGGAGGTGTTCCTGTGGATGTATTTTAAGGCCTACCTTCAAACTCAGTGCCTCTTTGCTTGACATCATGGGAAAATCAAAAGAATGAGACCATGAGACCATGCAGCCATCATACCGCTCAGGAAGGAGACTTTGGTACTTTGGTACTTTGGTGCGAAAAGTGCAACTCAATACCAGAACAACAGCAAAGGACCTTGTGAAGATGCTGGAGGAAACAGGTACAAAAGTATCTATATCCACAGTTAAACAAGTCCTATATCAACATAACCCTAAAGGCCGCTCAGCAAGGAAGAAGCCACTGCTCCAAAACCGCCATAAAAAAACAGACTACGGTTTACAAATGCACATGGGGACAAAGATCATATTTTTTTGAGAAATGTCTTCTGGTCTGATGAAACAAAAATAGAACTGTTTGGCCATAATGACCATCATTATGTTTGGAGGAAAAAAGGGGAGGATTGCAAGCCGAAGAACACCATCCCAACTGTGAAGCACGGGGGTGGCAGCATCATGCTGTGGGGGTGCTTTGCTGCAGGAGGGATTGGTGCACTTCACAAAATAAATGGCAACAGGAGTGTCACGCACTGACCATAGAGAGCCTTTTATTCTCTATTTTGGTTTGGTCGCGGTGTGACTAGGGTGGGTGATCTAGTGTGTTTATATCTATGTTGGCCTGGTATGGTTCCCAATCAGAGGCAGCTGTTTATCGTTGTCTCTGATTGGGGATAATATTTAGGCAGCCATTTCCCCACTGTGTTTTGTGGGATCTTATTTTGAGTTAGTGCATGTTGCACCTCGTATGTTACGGTTCATTGTTTGTTTCCTTCTTGTTTTGTAAGTTCACACAAAAAAAGATGTGGAACTCAGAGCACGCTGCGCCTTGGTCCGTCTCTCCACACAGCCGTGACAATGAGGGAGGACAATTATGTGGATATATTGAAGCAACATCTCAAGACATCAGTCAGGAAGTTAAAGCTTGGTCGCAAATGGGTCTTCCAAATGTACAATGACCCCAAGCATACTTCCAAAGTTGTGGCAAAATGGCTTAAGGACAACAAAGTCAAGGTATTGGAGTGGCCATCACAACACCCTGACCACAATCCTATAGAAAATGTGTAGGCAGAACTGAAAAAGCGTGTGCGAGCAAGGAGGCCTACGAACCTGACTCAGTTACACCAGCTCGGTCAGGAGGAATGGGCCAAAATTCACCCAACTTATTGTGGGAAGCTTGTGGAAGGCTCCCAGAAACGTTTGACCCAAGTTAAACAATTTAAAGGCAACGCTACCAATACTAATTGAGTGTATGTAAACTTCTGACCCACTGGGAATGTGATAAATAAAATAAATAAAAGCTGAAAAAAAGAATTCTCTTAGCTATTGTTCTGACATTTCACATTCTTAAAATAAAGTGGTGATCCCAACTGACCTAAGACAGGGAAAGGATTAAATGTCAGGAATTGTGAAAAACTGAGTTTAAATGTATTTGGCTAAGGCGTATGTAAACTTCCAACGTTTTCCAGAAAAAAAAATTCATATCAGTGTTCCTCTCTAATTTAAATATTTTTTATTACAAGTACAGTACCAGTCAAAAGTTTGGACACATCAACTCATTCCAGGGTTTTTCTTATTTTTTAAACTATTTTCTATATTGTAGAATAATAGTGAAGACATCAAAACTATGAAATTACACATATATGGAATCATGTGGTCACCAAAAATGTGCTGAACGATTCAAAATATATTTTATATTTCAAAGTAGCCACCCTTTGCCTTGATGACAGCATTCCACACTCTTGGCATTCTCTCAACCAGCTTCATGAGGTAGTCACCTGGAATGCATTTCAATTAATAGGTGTGCCTTGTTCATTTGTGGAATTTCTTTCCTTCTTAATGCGTTTGAGCCAATCAGTTGTGTTGTGACAAGGTAGGGGTGGTATACAGAATATTGCCCTATTTGGTAAAAGACCAAGAACAGCTCAAATAAGTAAAGAGAAATGACAGTCCATCATTTCTTTAAGACACAAAGGTCAGTCAATACGGAAAATTTCAAGAACTTTGCAGTCGTAAAAACCATCAAGCGCTATGATGAAACTGGCTCTCACGACCACCACAGAAAAAGGAACACCCAGAGTTACCTCTGCTGCAGAGGACAAGTTCATTAGAGTTCACTGCACCTCATATTGCAACCAAAATAAATGCTTCACAGAGTTCAAGTAACAGACACAACTCATCATCAACTTTTCATGAGAGACATACATGCATATATCAGGCCTTCATGGTCGAATTGCTGAAAAGAAATCACTACTAAAGGACACCAATAAGACGAAGAGACTTGCTTGGTCCAAGAAACACGAGCAATGGACATTAGAGTGATGGAAATGTGTCCTTTGGTCTGATGAGTCCAAATTTGAGATTTTTGGTTCCAACTCCCATGTCTTTGTGAGACCGCATGTGTGGTTCCCACTGTGAAGCATGAAAGAGCAGGTGTGGGGGTGCTTTGCAAGTGTCACTGTCTGTGATTTTATGTAGTATTCAAGGCACACTTAACCAGCATGGTTACCATAGCATTCTGCAGCAATACGCCATCCCATCTGGTTTGCGCTTAGTGGGACTATCATTTGTTTTTCAACAGGACAATGTCCCAAAGCACACATCCAGAATGTGTAAGGGCTAATTGACCAAGGAGAGTGATGGAGTGCTGCATCAGATGACCTGGCCTTCACAATCACCCGACCTCAACCAATTGAGAGGGTTTGGGATGAGCTGGACCGCAAAGTGAAGGAAAAGCAGCCAACAAGTGCTCAGCATATGTGGGAACTCCTTCAAGACTGTTGGAAAAGTATTCCTCGTGAAGCTGGTTGAGAGAATGCCAAGAGTGTGCAATGCTGTTATCAAGGCAAAGGGTGGCTACTTTGAAGAATCTAAAATCTAAAATATATTTGTTTCCATATTTGTTATTTCATAGTTTTGATGTCTCACTATTACTCTACAGTGTAGAAAATAGCACAAATGTAGAGAAACCCTTAATTGAGTGGATGTGTCCAAACTTTTTACTGGTACTGTATATTCCAAACCTTCCCAGCTTAGCTATACTTAATATTTTCCTAGCTTCCACACCATCTGGGCCTGCTCCTGAGGATCCTCTGGTTCGTACGGGTCAGCCGTTCGGCGGGATGATACGAGATGCGAAGAGACGCTACCAGCACTATGTGAGTGACTTCACTGATGCCCTCAACGCTCAAGTTCTCGCCGCTATCATCTTCATCTACTTCGCTGCCCTGTCCCCTGCCGTCACCTTCGGAGGATTGCTAGGTAAATACTGTGTGTGTGTTTGTGTCGTAAGAGCTTGATTACGTGTTCGAATGTATGTATTTGTGTATATACAGTGGGGCAAAAAAGTATTTAGTCAGCCACCAATTATGCAAGTCCTTGGCGGCGTAGTGTGTTACTGATGGTAGGCTTTGTTACTTTGGTCCCAGCTCTCTGCAGGTCATTCACTAGGTCCCCCCGTGTGGTTCTGGGATTTTTGCTCACCGTTCTTGTGATCATTTTGACCCCAAGGGGTGAGATCTTGCGTGGAGCCCCAGATCGAGGGAGATAATCAGTTGATTTGTATGTCTTCCATTTCCTAATAATTGTTCCCACAGTTGATTTCTTCAAACCAAGCTGCTTACCTATTGCAGATTCAGTTTTCCCAGCCTGGTGCAGGTCTACAATTTTGTTTCTGGTGTCCTTTGACAGCTCTTTGGTCTTGGCCATAGTGGAGTTTGGAGTGTGACTGTTTGAGGTTGTGGACATGTCTTTTATACTGATAACAAGTTCAAACAGGTGCCATTAATACAGGTAACGAGTGGAGGACAGAGGAGCCTCTTAAAGAAGAAGTTACAGGTCTGTGAGAGCCAGAAATCTTGCTTGTTTGTAGGTGACCAAATACTTATTTTCCACCATAATTTGCAAATAAATTAATAAAAAATCCTACAATGTGATTTTCTGGATTTTGTTTTTTCATTTTGTCTGTCATAGTTGAAGTGTACCTATGATGAAAATTACAGGCCTCTCTCATCTTTAAGTGGGAGAACTTGCACAATTGGTGGCTGACTAAATACTTTTTTGCCGCACTGTACACATGTGTGTTCGTGTTATTTATGTGTCAGAGTGAGCGTGTCAGGTGTGTCAGATGGGTGTGATTTGTACTTTGGGGACTATTCCATTGGATTAGACAAGCTCAATCAAATGCAACTAAAATATTTGAAAGAAAACAAATACTTTTCAAACCCATGTCTGTAACGCCATAACCTCTCCTTTCTCACTTCCCTACTTCAGCTGATAAGGTGGACAACATGATGGGTGTGTCTGAGCTCCTGATCTCCACCTGTGTCCAGGGAGTCATTTTCTGCTGCATCGCAGCCCAGCCCGTCCTGGTCATCGGCTTCTCAGGCCCACTTCTGGTGTTTGAGGAGGCCTTCTTTGCCGTGAGTGACTCCTCTTTTAACGCAACACCTGCAAAATGACTAAAGAGCTATGGCTCTCTACATCTGATCGACATAACACTGATATTCCATCGATGCATCTTATTCAAGTGTTTTTGTTTGTGTGTTTTTTTCTTTCTGTTATGTTTGTGGTGTCATATCTGTTTCATCATATTTAATTAAATGTATGATGAATAGTAAATGGTCATATGAGAATGATAAAGATGTGTATACGGCATATCCTATTAGTCCAGGCAATATGTGTCAAATTTTAGGTGAGATATTCACTTTTTAATAAAAGTATGATACTTGGTACACTTGTACAGTTTGGGGCCCTGATTATTTTCAAATATGGAGCCAGGGCCTCCCCGGTGGCGCAGTGGTCTAGGGCACTGCATCGCAGTGCTAGCCGTGCCAACAGAGACTCTGGGTTTGCGCCCAGGCTCTGTCGCAGCCGGCCGCGACCGGGAGGTCCGTGGGGCGACGCACAATTGGCCTAGCGTCGTCCAGGTTAGGGAGGGTTTGGCCGGTAGGGATATCCTTGTCTCATCGCGCACTAGCGACTCCTGTGGCAGGCCGGGCACAGTGCACGCTAACCAGGTCGCCAGGATGTGCGCTGTGTTAACTTGGTTGGGGTGTGTTTCGGAGAAACACATGGCTTTCGACCTTCGTCTCTCCCGAGCCCGTATGGGAGTTGTAGCGATGAGACAAGATAGTAACTACTAACAATTGGATACAACAAAGTTGGGGAGAATTCAAAAAATAAAATAAATATGGAGCCAGGTGGTTGTGGCGGAATAGCAAAATGGCCACCATGGCCGCCTGGAGTGATTTTTGAAGTTGTGCATAGCATCATTGTAAACATAGGAGTAGACATAGAACATTTTATGTTATTATGTTTGGTTTTGGAGATATGAGGTAAAATACATTATTTGGTTATGTAGGAATGGAAAATGGCCACCACAGCTGTCATGAGTTATTTGTGCAATGGATCCATATCTGAAAATGTTCAGGGCTCCAAACTGTACAAGTGTACCAAGTTTCATGTTTTTATGAAAAATGTCACATCATTTTCACATATCGCTTTGTCTACAGTACCACTAAATATCACTGACAACTGGCAATAACCTGGAGTTTTTCCATTCCATTCCATTCAGTTCTGTAAGTCTCAGGACATTGAATACATTGTGGGGCGTGTTTGGGTGGGCGTGTGGCTGGTGGTCATCGTGGTGCTCATCGTGGCGTTCGAGGGCAGTTTCTTGGTCCGCTTCATCTCCCGCTTCACCCAGGAGATCTTCTCCATCCTTATCTCCCTCATCTTCATCTACGAGACCTTCGCCAAGCTGGGCAGGGTATACATCACCATCCCACCTCTGTCCATCCTGTTACATGACACTACTCAACTGTCATTAATGTTACATTAAGTCAGTCTACTGTCATTATTTGTCCATTACATTTCTCCACAGTCATTACTGTTACATTACGTTAATCCCCGGTCATTACATTACATTTCTCCACTATCAACACTGTTATTACATTATTACACGGTCATTACTGTTACATTACTCCACTATCAACACTGTTACATTACATTATTACACGGTCATTACTGTTACATTACTCCACTGTCATTACCATTACATTATGTTAATCCACTGTGATTGCATTACATTTCTCCACTGTCAATACTGTTACATTACATTATTACACTGTCATTACTGTTACATTACTCCACTGTCTCCAATCCTCTTGCACACTCTTAACTTTGTTTCAATGTCCATTGCTGGTATCTGACTCAAAGGACCAGAGAAATAAATAATTGTTTTTGCTAAAAATCAGTAATGGAAATACAGCTTTTTCAAAAAGCACAGTCAACTTTCATCCAATCGCTGTCTGTAGATTTTCAAGGCCCACCCATTGATCCTGAACTACGACCACCTCAACAACACGGTGGAGGACCCATGGCACCCAGTGGTGATCCACAACCACCTGTATGACAACAGCACGGGCAACACCACCACCACAGTCAACATCCTGGACCGGGCCTACCCCAACACGGCCCTGCTCTCCATGTGCCTCATGTTTGGATGCTTCTTCATCGCCTTCTTCCTGCGCCAGTTCAAGAACGGGACCTTCCTACCTGGAAAAGTAATGATATTAATGAAAACATTTTTATTCGACAATTGAATGTACATTTAAAGTGGCCTCAGCTATGTGAATACAACAATGCACACATTGAGGATAATGTCAACAGACTAATTTCAATTGTAGCATGATTTCCTTTCAACAGGGCTTGTAATCTTTAGTTTTAACAACTTTTGATTGGGGATCATTAAAGTTCAACTCAATTAAATTATTCAAGTGCTATAAGCACTTTAAATTATAAGACAGGGGACTCGGCACTAGCCTTGGAACCAGTCAGATACACTTGTCAAGCTTTGTTGTTATGTGTTTGTCTGCCTTTCAGATCCGACGCTTGATTGGGGACTTTGGGGTGCCCATTGCTATTTTCTTAATGTGTGTTGTGGACATCAACATAGAGGATGCGTACACCCAGGTTAGTCCTTGCTAGCTTGGTCTCAGATATGTTTGTGCTCTTTCCAACTCCATTGCTCTGTCATTGTCGGACAAAACATGTTGGCGTGGTGGCACAAACAGATTGGCACTCAGGCTAAGTCCTTATTTCTATGACTGCAGGTTTTCTGGAAATTGTCAGACGACACAAAATTATAAACCATTTCTTTATAAAGCATTTTCAACCCTACTTTCAACTAAAGTATAAATTCACTTTGTGATAGAATAAACTTGTAGCGTGAGTTGAGCATAATAAGCGTAACTTACCTGATGTAGGAATAGAACAAATGCATTAAAAGTTCGCCACCCTAACTGGTGTCTTTCCCTGGTTAGAAACTGGCCGTCCCCAAGGGTCTGACGGTGTCAAACCCTGCTGCCAGAGGTTGGCTCATCAACCCGTTTGGCGAACACAAGACTTTCCCCGTGTGGGTCATGTTCGCTTGCTGTGTGCCCGCTTGTCTTGCCTTCATCCTCATCTTCCTAGAGTCCCAGATCACCACGTGAGTGACAGCTGTCAATCAGTAATCAGGCGATTTACAACGTTTACCGTTTAAAATCTGGCTTTTTCACTTGTAAATCAGGCCATTTTACAAGTGAAATTGTGTGATTGTGAAATAAGTCATTGGATAGAAATTTCAGTTACAAAAGTAACTGAGATATGGAATAATAATTTATTGTGGAAAACATACTCAGAGAGTAATATGCTTGTATCTCCACCTTGCCCTCAGAAAGGCTACTGTAGGTTGTAGGGGCTAGTTTTTTTTTCTGGACAGGGTTACATTATGATGGCCCTGTCCAAAACCCCAATCCCCTATCTCCTACACATTTGTTTCTAAGGGTTGTTTCTAGACAAGGCCATAGATACACAATCTTTACCCTTAACTTTTACCCCATAACCTAACCTTTATTTTCTTCCTTGTCAGTCTGATTGTAAGTAAGCCGGAGAGGAAGATGGTCAAGGGATCCGGCTTCCATCTGGACCTTCTCATCCTGGTGGGCATGGGCGGGTTTGGTGCCATTTTTGGCGTGCCGTGGCTGAGTGCCACCACCGTGCGTTCGGTTACCCACGCCAACGCCCTCACCGTCATGAGCAAGGGGCCCAAGCCGGAGATCGAGAAGGTTGTGGAGCAGAGGGTCAGTGGGATTCTGGTGGCTCTGCTCGTCGGTGAGTGACCTCACTACTTGATCACAGCGGTGGAAAAAGTACCCAATTGTCATACTTGAGTAAAAGTAAAGATACTGTACCTTAATAGAAAATGACTCAAGTAAAAGTGTAAGTCACCCAGTAAAATACTACTTGAGTAAAAGTCTAAAAATATATGGTTTTAAATATATTTAAGTATCAAAAGTGAACGTAATTGCAAAAATATACTTTAGTATCGAAAGTAAAAGTATAAATAATTTCGAATTCCTTATATTAAGCAAATCAGACGGCACCATTTTCTTTTTTTTATAGATAGCCGGGGGGCACACTCCAACACTCAGACTTCACCTACAAACTAAGCATGTGTGTTTAGTGAGTCCGTCAAATCAGAGGCAGTACAGATGACCAGGGATGTTATCTTGATAAGAACATGAATTTAACAATTTTCCTGTCCTACTTAGCATCCAAAATGTAACGAGCACTTTTGGGTGTCAGGGAAAATGTATGGAGTAAAAAGTACATGATTTTCTTTAGAAATGTAGTTGTCAATAATATAAATAGTCAGTTAAAGTACAGAGACTCCTTGTGGTAGTGCTTTAAAGTATTTTGACTTAAGTACTTTATACCACTACTTGATCGGTCAATTCTTATTGGTACCATATGGGAAAAAAATATTTTCAGATACATGTGAAATATTTAAAATTGGCCGAATAATTCATTTTTTTATTATTTAAAAAAAATGTATTAACCTTTTTCTCCCCAATTTCGTGATATCCAATTGCGGTCCAATTACGATCTTGTCTCATCGCTGCAACTCCCTAACGGGCTCGTGAGAGGAGAAGGTTGAGTCATGCGTCCTCCGAAACATGAGCCGCCAAGCTGCGCTTCTTAACACACGCTCGCTTAACATGGAAGCAAGCTGCACCAATTGTGCGCTGCCCTATGGGACTCCCGGTCACGGCCGGTTGTGAGCCTGGGATCAAACCCCAGGCTGTAGTGACGCCGCAACATTGCAATGCAGTGCCTTAGACCGCTGCGGCACTTGAGAAGCCTTATTTAATACATTTTAAATACATTCCAACAAATACTGCAGAGATTATATGAAATGTATACATAGATGTATGCTAAATGTATATTAGAATATACAGTGCCTTTGGAAAGTATTCAGACCCCATTACTTTTTCCACATTTTGTGACGTTACAGCCTTATTCTAAAATTGATTAAATTATTTTTTATTTGCCTCATTATCTACACACAGTAGCCAATAATGACAAAGGACAAACAGTTTTTTGACATTTTTGCTAATTTATGAAATAAAAAAATGGAAATATGACATTTACACAAGTATTCAGACCCTTTACTCAGTAAAAAGCACCTTTCGCAGCGATTACAGCCTCAAGTATTTGGGTATGACGCTACAAGCTTGGCACACCTGTATTTGGGGATTCTGTCCCATTCTTCTCTGCAGATCCTTTCAAGCTCTGTCAGGTTGGATGGGGAGTGTTGCTGCAAAGCTATTTTCAGGTCTCTCCAGAGATGTTCGATCGGGTTCAAGTCCGGGCTCTGGCTGGACCACTCAAGGACATTCAGAGACTTGTCCCGAAGCCACTCCTGCGATGCCTTGGCTGTGTGCTTAGGGTCATTGTCCTGTTAGAAGGTGAACCTTCACCCCAGTCTGAGGTCCTGAGCGCTCTGGAGCAGGATTTCATCAAGGATCTCTCTGTACTTTGCTCCGATCTTGTTTCTCATGGTCTGAGAGTCTTTAGGTGCCTTTTGACAAACTCCATGTGGGCTGTTATGTGCCTTTTACTGAGGAGTGGCTTCTGTCTGGTCACGCTACCATAAAAGCCTGATTGGTGGAGTGCTGCAGAGATGGTTGTTCTTCTGGAAGGTTCTTCCATCTCCATAGACGAACACTGGAGCTCTGTCAGATTGACCATCAGGTTCTTGGTCACCTCCCTAACCAAGGCCCTTCTCCCACGATTCGCTTTGCTTCCTTTTTGCTCTGACATAACTGTCAACTGTGGGACCTTATATAGACAGGTGTGTGCCTTTCCAAACCATGTCCAATCAATTGAATTTACACCAGGTGGACTCTAAGTTGTAGAAACATCTCAAGGATGATCAATGGAAACAGGATGAACCTGAGCTCAATTTTGAGTCTCATAGCAAAGGTGCTGAATATTTATATAAATAATATAAATATAAATATTTATGTTATTAATGTTTAATAAATATGCTAAAATTTCTATAACCTGTTTTTTCTTTGTCATTATGGGGTATTTTGTGTAGATTGCTGAGTTTTTTTTTTATATACAGTGCTCAAAAAAATAAAGGGAACACTAAAATAACACACCCTAGATCTGAATGAATGAAATATTCTTATTGAATACTTTTCTCTTTACATAGTTGAATGTGCTGACAACAAAATCACACAAAAATTATCAATGGAAATCAAATTGATCAACCCATGGAGGTCTGGATTTGGAGTCACACTCAAAATTAAAGTGGAAAACCACACTACAGGCTGATCCAACTTTGATGTAATGTCCTTAAAACAAGTCAAAATGAGGCTCAGTAGTGTGTGTGGCCTCCGCGTGCCTGTATGACCTCCCTACAACGCCTGGGCATGCTCCTGATGAGGTGGCGATAGTCTCCTGAGGGATCTCCTCCCAGACCTGGGCTAAAGTATCCGCCAACTCCTGGACAGTCTGTGGTGCAACGTGGCGTTGGTGGATGGAGCGAGACATGATGTCCCAGATGTGCTCAATTGGATTCAGGTCTGGGGAACGGTTGGGCCAGTCCATAGCATCAATGCCTTCCTCTTGAAGGAACTGCTGACACACTCCAGCCACATGAGGTCTAGCATTGTCTTGCATTAGGAGGAACCCAGGGCCAACCGCACCAGCATATGGTCTCGCAAGGGGTCTGAGGATCTCATCTCGGTACCTAATGGCAGTCAGGCTACCTCTGGCGAGCAGGGCTGTGCGGCCCCCCAAAGAAATGCCACCCTACACCATGACTGACCCACCGCCAAACCGGTCATGCTGGAGGATGTTGCAGGCAGCAGAACGTTCTCCACGGCGTCTCCAGACTCTGCCACGTCTGTCACATGTGTGCAGTGTGAACCTGCTTTCATCTGTGAAGAGCACGAATTTGCCAATCTTGGTGTTCTCTGGCAAATGCCAAACGTCCTGCACAGTGTTGGGCTGTAAGCACAACCCCCACCTGTGGACCTTCGGGCCCTCACACCAACCTCATGGAGTCTGTTTCTGACCGTTTGAGCAGACACATGCACATTTGTGGCCTGCTGAAGGTCATTTTGCAGGGCTCTGGCAGTGCTCCTCCTGCTCCTCCTTGCACAAAGGCAGAGGTAGCGGTCCTGCTGCTGGGTTGTTACCCTCCTATGGCCTCCTCCACGTCTCCGGATGTACTGGCCTGTCTCCTGGTAGCGCCTCCATGCTCTGGACACTACGCTGACAGACACAGCAAACCTTCTTGCCACAGCTCACATTGATGTGCCATCCTGGATGAGCTGCACTACCTGAGCCACTTGCGTGGGTTGTAGACTCCATCTCATGCTACCACTAGAGTGAAAGCACCGCCAGCATTCAAAAGTGACCAAAACATCAGCCAAGAAGCATAGGGACTGAGAAGTGGTCTGTGGTTATCACCTGCAGAGCCACTCCTTTATTGGGGGTGTCTTGCTAATTGCCTATAATTTCCACCTGTTGTCTATTCCATTTGCACAACAGCATGTGACATTTATTGTCAATCAGTGTTGCTTCCTGAGTGGACAGTTTGATTTCACAGAAGTGTGATTGACTTGGAGTTACATTGTGTTGTTTAAGTGTTCCCTTTATTTTTTTGAGAAGTGTATATACATTTCAGAATAAAGCTATAATGTAACAAAATGTGGAAAAGACAAGGCACTGTATGTGAAATGCATCGGAAAACATATTGAATGTAGTTCAAAATACATTCTGAAATACATTAAATAATGTATTTTAGAATATTAACACTGGAGTGATAAATGATCAGATGGGCATTTCTAAGAAATATATTTTGGGATTAAAATGTATGGAAAATATAAAAAATGTGCCAAATCATATTGTAACGAAATGGTGACTGTCCTAACAATGTAACAAGTGACAAAGAGCTCTTATTGGACCAGAGCACAAATAATAATATAATAACAATCAATAATTGTGCTTTTTATTTAGCATATAAAAACGTATTTTTTCATCAAAAATTGTGAATAACTTACCACAGGTTAATGAGAAGGGTGTGTTTGAAAGGATGCACATAACTCTGCAAAGTTGGGTTGTATTGGGGATTCTCAGTTTTAAATCATTTTCCACACACAGTTTGTGCCTGTATTTAGTTTTCATGCTAGTGAGGGCCGAGAATCCACTTTAACATAGGTACGTGGTTGCAAAGGGCATCAGTGTCTTAACAGCGCGATTTGCCAAGGCAAGAAACTCTGAGCGCAGCCCTACCAACATGTTTTAAGCAGACCACCATAGTCCCTGTGCCCAATAACACTAAGGTAACCTGCCTAAATGACTACCGACCCGTAGCACTCACGTCTGTAGCAATGAAGTGCTTTGAAAGGCTAGTCATGGCTCACACCAACACCATTATCCCAGAAACCCTAGATGAATCTCTATTGCACTACACACTGCCCTTTCACACCTGGACAAATGCAACACCTATGTGAGAATGCTATTCATTGACTACAGCTCAGCGTTCAACACTGCAGTGCCCTCAAAGCTCATCAATAAGCTAAGGACCCTGGGACTAAACACCTCCCTCTGCAACTGGATCCTGGACTTCCTGACAGGCCGCCCCCAGGTGGTAAGGCTAGGTAACAACACATCCGCCATGCTGAACGTCAACACAGGGGCCCCTCAGGGTTGAGTGCTCAGTCCCCTCCTGTACTCCCTGTTCACTCATGATTGCACGGCCAGGCACGACTCCAACACCCTCATTAAGTTTGCCAATGACACAACAGTGGTAGGCCTGATCACCAACAACGACGAGACAGCCTTTAGGGAGGAGGTCAGAGACCTGGCCGTGTGGTGCCAGGACAACAACCTCTCCCTCAACGTGATCAAGACAAAGGAGATGATTGTGGACTACAGGAAAAACTGGACCGAGCACGCCTCCATTCTCAGCTACCTCGCTACAGTGGAGCAGGTTGAGAGCTTCAAGTTCCTTGGTGTCCACATCACCAACAAGCAGACATGGTCCAAGCACACCAAGACAGTCATTAAGAGGGCACGACAAAACCTATTCTCCCTCAGGAGACTGAAAAGATTTTAAATGGGTCCTCAGATCCTCAAAAGGTTCTACAGCTGCACCATCGAGAGCAACCTCTATACCAGGCGGTGTCAGAGGAAGACCATAAGACTCCAGCCACCCTAGTCATAGACTGTTCTCTCTGCTACCGCATGGCAAACGGTACCAGAGCACCAAGTCTAGGTCCAAGAGGTTTCAGCTTCTGCCCCCAAGCCATAAGACTCCCGAACACCTAATCAAATGGCTACCCAGACTATTTGTATTTTGCACAAAAACAAATCATACAATGAGGAAAGACCTGTGTGTTGTCCTTGTTAATGCAGACAGAAAAGAGCTCCAACTTCTTAATCATAGCCTCAATTTTGTCCCGCACGATGAATATAGTTGTGGAGAGTTCCTGTAATCCTAGATTCAGATCATTCAGGCAAGAAAAATATCACCCAGATAGGCCAGTCATGTGAGAAACTCGTCATCATGCAAGCGGTCAGACAAGTGAAAATGATGGTCAGTAAAGAAAACTTTAAGCTCGTCTATCAATTCAACAATACGTGTCAATACTTTGCCCCTTGATAACCAGCACACTTCTGTATGTTATAAAAGTGTTACATGGTTGCTGCCCATATCATTGCATAATACAGAAAATACACGAGAGTTCAGAGGCCTTGCTTTAACCTCTTGCTCCTACCTGACACGCAGGCGTCCCATCTAGACATCTGGAAATGCGCTACTCTAAATGCTAATAGTACTAGTTAAAACTCAAACGTTCATTAAAATACACATGCAGGGTACTGAATTAAAGCTACACTCGTTGTGAATCCAGGCAACAAGTCAGATTTTTAAAATGCTTTTCGGCGAAAGCATGAGAAGCTATTATCTGATAGCATGTAACACCCCAAAAGACCCGCAGGGGACGTAAACAAAATAATTAGCATAGTCGGTGCTACACAAACCGCACAAATAAAATATAAAACATTCATTACCTTTGACCATCTTCTTTGTTGGCACTCCTAGATGTCCCATAATCACTATTGGGTCTTTTTTTCAATTAAATCGGTCCATATATAGCCTAGATATCGATCTATGAAGACTGTGTGATAAACGGAAAAAAATAGCGTCTTGTAACGTCATTTTTTTAAATTAAAAAAGCCGACGATAAACTTTCACAAAACACTTCGAAATACTTTTGTAATGCAACTTTAGGTATTAGTAAACTTTAATAAGCGATCTAATTGATCACGAGGCGATGTGTATTCTATAGGGGTACGTCTGGAAATAATGTCCGGGTAAATCTCAACCAAAATATCCGGTCCGAGACCTGAAGAAATCGGCTGTCTCTTCTTTGTTTGACCAAGAAACAAAGCCTAGGCAAATGACAAGACTGTTGACATCGTGTGGAAGCTGTAGGAATTGCAATCTCGGCTCCAGGTAATTTTCTTTCCCATAGACAATACATGCAAGTGGCGCATTGATATATTTTCCCATTTTCAGTGATCAGATTTTCCTGCGCTTTTCGATGAAACGCACGTTCTGTTATAGTCACAGCCGTGATTTAACCAGTTTTATAAACGTCTGAGTGTTTTCTATCCACACATACTAATCATATGCATATACTATATTCCTGGCATGAGCAGCAGGGCGCTGAAATGTTGCGCGATTTTTAACAGAATGTTCGAAAAAGTAGGGGGTAGAAGTAACAGGTTAACAAAGTTAACCATTTTCACTGTAGTGTCCAAAATGCCTTTCAAGCTGTCAGGCATTCCCTTGGCAGCAAGAGCCTCTCGGTGGATGCTGCAGTGTACCCAAGTAGTGTCGGGAGCAACTGCTTGCACGCGCGTTACCACTCCACTATGTCACCCCTGTCATGGCTTTTGTGCCATCTGCACAGAAAACAACACAGCTTGACCACCAAAGTTAATTTGATGTCACAAAGCTGTCTAGTACTTTAAACATATCCTCTCATGTTGTCCTGGTTTCCAGTAGTTTGCAGAAGAGGATGTCTTCCTTAATTGACCCCCCAAAATTTTACAGACATATACCAGTAGCTCTGCCAGGTCTGCCACATCTGTTGACTCATCCAGCTGTAATGCATAGAATTCACTGGCTTGTATTGTTTCTAAACATCTCCTTCCGTGTCACTGATGCATCGTGAAACAGTGTTGTTTGATGGAGGCATTGTCTGTAGAGTTTTTTTGGCCTTTTCCCCCAGCATTGTCCCAGCCAAAGCCGCAGCAGCAGGAAGAATGAATTCCTCCACAATAGTATGGGGCTTGCCTGTCCTAGCCACACGGTAGCTCAACATGAATTTTGCACTTCTAGCCCCTTCTTATCAATGGTATCTGTTGATTTTATACGTCTTACTACTCAAAAGTTGTCTTTATTCTCACTCAAAAAACGGCCATGGCTTATTTTTCAAATTGTCATGTTTTGTTTCTAAATGTCTGCGTAAGAGTGACGGTTTCCCGCAAAAGAGTAATGGTTAATGTGATTGGATGTTAATTATTTGACTAGGCTAGCTGTATTTGACATTGTGTTGTTATTTCGCTGAACACTAGATGGTTTGATTTTATTTTTTCTAGTGAAAGGAGAGGCGGGAAAAAGACTCACCCAAATGTATAGCGCTGTTGTAAAATATAAATGTACTGTTTGAAAATCAAATCAAATCAAATGTATTTATATAGCCCTTCTTACATCAGCTGATATATCAAAGTGCTGTACAGAAACCCAGCCTAAAACCCAAAACAGCAAGCAATGCAGGTGTAGAGGTACGGTGGCTAGGGATAACTCCCTAGAAAGGCCAAAAATTAAGAAGACACCTGGAGAGTAACCAGGCTATGAGGGGTGGCCAGTCCTCTTCTGGCTATGCCAGGTGAAGATTATAACAGAACATGGCCAAGATGTTCAAATTTTCATAAATGATCAGCATGGTCAAATAATAATAATCACAGTTAACAGGTCAGGGTTCCATAGCCGCAGGCAGAACAGTTGAAACTGGAGCAGCATCACGGCCAGGTGGACTGGGGACAACAAGGAGTCATCATGCCAGGTAGTCCTGAGGCATGGTCCTAGGGCTCAGGTCCTCCGAGAGAGAGAGAGAAAGAAAGAAAGAATTAGAGAGCACATACTTAAATTCACACAGGACACTGGATAAGGCAGGAGAAATATTCCAGCTATAACAGACTGACCTTAGCCCCCCGACACATAAACTACTGCAGCATAAATACTGGAGGCTGAGACAGGAGGGGTCAGGTGATACCCCCGGACAGGGCCAAACAGGCAGGATATAACCTCACCTACTTTGCCAAAGCACAGCCCCCACACCACTAGAGGGATATCTTCAACCACCAATTTACCATCCTGAGACAAGGCCGAGTATAGCCCACAAAGATCTCCAACACGGCACAACCCAAGGGGGGGAGCCTACCCAGACAGGAAGACCACGTCACTGACTCAACCCACTCAAGTGACGCACCCCTCCAAGGGACGGCATGAAAGAGCACCAGTAAGCCAGTGACTCAGCCCCTGTAATAGGGTTAGAGGCAGAGAATCCCAGTGGAGAGAGGGGAACCGACCAGGCAGAGACAGCAAGGGCGGGTCGTTGCTCCAGTGCCTTTCCATTCACCTTCACACTCCTGGGCCAGACTATACTCAGTCATAGGACCTACTGAAGAGATGAGTATTCAATAAAGACTTAAAGGTTGAAACCGAGTCTCTCGCATGGGTAGGCAGACCATAGCGTACATGTAGGTATGTACGGCAGGACCAAATCGGAAAGATAGGTAGGAGCAAGCCCATGTAATGCTTTGTAGGTTAGCAGTAAAACCTTGAAATCAGCCCTTGCATTAACAGGAAGCCAGTGTAGGGAGGCTAGCAGGAGTAATATGATCCATTTTTTTGGGTTCTAATCAGGATTCTAGCAGCCGTATTTAGCACTAACTGAAGTTTATTTAGTGCTTTGTCTGGGTCGCCGGAAAGTAGAGCATTGCAGTAGTCTAACCTAGAAGTAACAAAAGCATGGATTAATTTTTCAGCATCATTTTTGGATAGAAAATGTCTGATTTTTGCAATGTTACGTAAAATGGAAAAAAGCTGTCCTTGAAACAGTCTTGATATGTTCGTCAAAAGAAAGATCATGGTCCAGAGTAATACGAGGTCTTTCACAGTTTTATTTGAGACAACTGTACAACCATCAAGATTAATTGTCAGATTCAACAGGAAATCTCTTTGTTTCTTGGGACCTAGAACAAGCATCTCTGTTTTGTCCAAGTTTAAAAGTAGAACGTTTGCAGCCATCCACTTCCTTTTGTCTGAAACACATGCTTCCAGCGAGGGCAATTTTGGTGCTTCACCATGTTTCATTGAAATCTACAGCTGTGTGTCATCCGCATAGCAGTGAAAGTTAACATTATGTTTTCGAATGACATCCCCAAGAGGTAAAATATATAGTGACAACAATAGTGGTCCTAAAACGGAACCTTGAGGAACACCGAAATCTACAGTTGATTTGTCAGAGGAAAAACCATTCACAGAGACAAACATTTTTTCAAAATATGAATCACATTTTTATTTGGCGTTACCTCTGCCCTAATCTATGGATTTCACATGACTGGCAATAAAGATGTGCATCTGTTTGTCACAGATTCCTTTAAAGAAAGGTAGGGGCACAAAACGAGGTCCATACAGAAATGGTTTGTCGAGATCGGTGTGGATCCCATCAAACAGCTTTGGGATAAATTGGAATGCCAACTGCAAGCCAGGCCTAATCACCCAACATGTGCCCAACCTCACTGATGCTCTTGTGGCTGAATGGAAATAAGTCCCCGCAGCAATATTCCAACATCTAGTGGAAAACCTTCCCAGAAGAGCAGAGGCTGTTTTAGCAGCAGAGGGGGGACCAACTATTAATGCCCATGATTTTGGAATGAGATGTTTGACGAACAGGTGTCCATACCTGTTCTAGAGCACTCTGGAACAACGGTACAGTGAAGCCTAATCACTACAACAATTATTAACTTGTTTTAAAAAATTGGCCGCACTGGTGCTCCCAAAATTACATTTCAGGTCGCACAGCAAAATATATAACAGCATATGCGACCAAAATGGTACCACTTAAGAGCCCTGGTTGTAAGGCATAACAATGACCATAGGAGCCACGCTAATAATTTTGTACACTATGTTCAGTCAAAATCACCACAGAAACAACCTTTCCAAATGGCAATAAACAACCATATTGTCAGGGGAACAAGTACAAAGATATAGTTGTCTGATTATCACCTGCCATATGCAGAGTACATAACCCGATGTTTACTAATTCCAGTGGTGGAAAAAGTACCCAATTGTCCTACTTTTTTGTGTGTTTTTTTGTTGTTGAATATTACTGCCTTTTTCTCCCCAATTTTGTGGTATCCAATTGTTAGTAGCTATTATCTTGTCTCATCGCTACAACTCCCGTACGGGCTCGGGAGAGACGAAGGTTGAAAGTCATGCGTCCTCTGATACACAACCCAATCAAGCCGCACTGCTTCTTAACACAGCGCGCATCCAACCCGGAAGCCAGCCGCACCAATGTGTCGGAGGAAACGCCGTGCACCTGGCAACCTTGGTTAGCGTGCACTGCGCCCGGCCCACTACAGGAGTCGCTGGTGTGCGATGAGACAAGGATATCCCTACCGGCCAAACCCTCCCTAACCCGGACGACGCTATGCCAATTGTGCGTCGCCCCACAGACCTCCCTGTGGCGGCCGGTTACGACAGAGCCTGCCCAATTGTCATACTTGAGTAAAAGTAAAGATACCTTAATAGAAAAGGGCTGAAGTAAGAAAGTAACTCAGTATAATAGTAGTTGAGTAATAGTATAAAGGTATTTGGTTTTAAATATACTTAAGTATCAAAAGTAAAAGTATAAATCATTTCAAATTCCTTATACTAAGCAAACCAGAAAACACACTTTTTAGATTTCTTTTTTAAGGATAGCCAGGGGCACACTCCAACACTGTTTAGTGAGTATACCAGATCAGAGGAAATAAGCATGACCAGGATAAGTGCGTGAATGGGACTATTTTCCTGTCCTGGTAAGCATTCGAGTATTTTTGGGTGTCAGGAAAAATATTTTAAGTAAAAGGACATTATTTTCTTTAGTAATATAACAGAGTAAAAGTAAAATGTGTTAAAAATATAAATAGTAAAGATACCAAGAAATTAACTGCTTAAGTAGTGCATTAAAGTAGCTTTACTTAAATATTTTACAACACTGACTAAATACAAAAACCTTGAGAAACATACACATTGGATATTGCCATAAACCAGGGGAGGCTGGTGGGGGGAGTTATAGGAGGATGGGCTCATTGTAATGGCTGAAATGGTATAAATGGAACAGAGTTAAAGACATTGTTTCCATGGGTTTGATGTGTTTAGTACCATTCCATTGATTCCTTTCCAGACATTACAATGAGCCATTCCTCCCTATAACTCCTCCAACCAGTCTCCACTGCCACGCACAATACAGCAACTGTTCACTGTGTCCTTTTTGCAGTATTATTGATAGATAGTGGCCCATTTTATATTGTAGTATAGGTAAAAACAGATCTAGGATCATTTTCACACCCCCAATCCTAACTTTAACCATTAGTGGGGGGAATGCAAAACTGACCCCATCAGTGTCTAAGGGAATCTTCCTCCTTCACCTGTATTGACAAAGCTAATTAAAACCTGTTTGTATCCAGGTCTGTCCATTCTCATGGAGCCCATCCTGAAGATGATTCCGATGGCGGCTCTGTTTGGGATCTTCCTCTACATGGGAATCACCTCGCTCAACGGGATCCAGTTGTGGGATCGCATTCTGCTCCTGCTCGTCCCCAAGAAATACCACCCAAACGAGCCCTACGCCACCAGGGTATATTAACAGACAGCAGATCCCTGACACAGTATACCCACTGTGTCAGGGATCTGGGCATAATGTGGCATATGATGTGACGTCTTTATGACACAATTTTCTAGTTATAAACAGTTTTTTTGGTTGAGAAGATGTAATATAACCAGATTACAACCAACTGGACTAAGTTAAAGACTATATCAAGACGCCATGGGAAATATGTCATATTTTGGTTATTATGTGTTTGTTTTTGTAGGTCAGATTACCAGATTACGACATCACGCTGTATGCCTCCGTATTCTTGTGTATTGGCTAGGACTCCCTCAAAAAGGAGATGGTAATTAGTAAATAAATAAGAATCAGAATTCCTTTTCTCCCTATTCACACTTGCACTAGGTGTCAACGGGCAGGATGCACCTATACACAGCCATCCAGGTGGTGTGTCTGGCAGTGCTGTGGATCGTCAAGTCTAGCCCGGCCTCCCTGGCCCTGCCCTTCGTTCTCATCCTCACTATCCCCCTCCGCATGGCCATGACCGGACGCTTCTTCACCGAACTGGAGATGAAATGTGTAAGTAGACATCAGGGTGTTGTGTGTGTGTGTGGTCCTATTATTAAAGCTTGGTGCTGGTAATGGTAAAGCTGTGGGTTCAATTCCCAAAGGGGATCAGATACACATACGAAAAAAGGAATGCACCCACTGTACTGCAAGTTGCTTTGAATAAAATGGTCTACTAAGTGGCATATTATTATTATTTGTACAATACAGTACAATGAAGCATACCTACAGACAACCTCACTCCCTCCCTCATCTATACCATGCTGTTCATCATTGTGGGTTGAATCTTCATTTGAAATCAGTCAATGGAAGGCCTTTGTTTGGTTTGGTCTCATACATAAAGCAACCAATGAGCACAACGTTTGTTGAGGTTGACGTCGAATGAGATTATTCCTTACTGTTCTGTATTTCCTTGTTCTGTTGTGTTTCAGTTGGACGCCGACGACGCTAAGGTGACATTTGAGGAGGAACCTGGACAGGATGTCTACAATGAAACTCAGATGCCATTGTAGACATCTGGACCCGCCATTTTTATCCAAAAGCCCTTTATTTTATTTATCTGACATGACAAAGTATTTTAGTAGGATTCTTGTTTTTGTCTACTACCGTATGAACTGACATATATATCTTTTGCAGTGTCATCATGAAGCCCAAATAGTAGGTTATGACCCCTAGATTTCAAATATAAGAAATTGTTGGTTAAGGAAAATTATTTGTTAAAGAGTTGAATATATCTTCTGTATATTTGCCTATTTCTTTCCAGTCAAACATTCCTGCAGCCATATATGTGTGTATTTATGCAGCAAACAGCTCTTGCCGCCATGATAATACTTTGGCCTATGATAGTGTGTTAATTACATATTGCCCTATTGACTTTCCACCTTTGTAAAGCCTTTAAAAAGGTTTTGACTTAGAACTATTATCTTGCAAAGAATTGTACAAGAATGCTTTATTCCATATAAGAATGATGTTTTGCACGTCTGCCCACCATTATGGTAATTTTTTCACAGTTGAGCTGAAAAGCAGACAGCTGTAGACTGAGGCCATATCAGTGTCAATATCGTTCACATTTTTTAGGAGTTTTATCCATGAATTACAAACCTACCATATGACTGAAGAAGCAAAATCACTCAAACGTGCCTTTCGAATAACTTTTAGGTATTGTTTTACGTATTGATATGAAATACCATGGAGATAAATTCTTAAAATGCTTTTATTTTAATTTAAGCCCCTGGGGATTGTGGAATGTTATGGATTTAAATATTGTATAAGAGAGATTTGAACAATAGAGTTAGCAAGCTTGTAGTCCTAAAAACGGAAATGAGTAACCTCTGGTTTGTTAAGCCATTCCAATGGGGAAAATTAATGGGGAAAGAATGGGGTTTTGGGATAAATGTTTTTTGTTCTATGAGATAGTATCAGTCAGTTAGCATGACGTTTATGAATTATGAAGCCTTTATGTGCTGTATGTGGTGGTTTTGATTACATAAATGATTCAACATTCACAAAAATATACGTCAGCAGATGAAGATTATCTCATAGAACAAAACGTTAAGATCTCCTAAACCTGTGTTTACCACAGACCTTATTTTCAGCGTTTATCCAAAAACCCTTTAAAATAACCATTCATTTTCGCATGGACTAACGAAATGTGGTGGTTAGTGCCTACAGAAAGACACCATTACTACTATCTATATGTACATACATCAAGGCTAAAATCATAAATTAAAAGTATATTTGAAGAGAGAATGGAGGGATGCATAAGGTGTGTTTAATTGAACTTTTTATTGATAGGTCTGACAGTGTTTCTTTGTTGTTGTGATCTCTTCTCAACATCAATTAAATGCTTAAAAAAATAAAATATGTATATATATAGTGATTTCACTTTCTTTGTATTCGTCACAAATCGGTTGCTGTCGGTAAACGCACCCTTTCGTCCACCTGATTGGTTACTTTGCACTGACCCGCTCATATATATATATTTTTAACACGGACATATGAGAGAAGGCAACTTACATTGGCAGGGGTACGTTAGATATGGCGTCCCTTAATGAAGCAAGAAAGAGATTTCACAGCGGAAAATTTGAATATTTTCACAAGGATTCGTTTAATTGGATTTCGGAGGAGGGATGGAGGGAAAATTAGAGGTTGAACAGAAAGAGGGAGGCAGAGGTAGTATCTGTTGAAGATGGCAGAAAAGAGGGAGGAAGTGTGTCGTAGAAGATTGGTGTCAAGTGCAAACAGTGAGCCCTACACCAGACCGAGTTCTGGGGGTGAAATGGAAGTGAATGAGGGCGAGTTAAGTGAGGTGGAAAGATGGAAAGACGGAGCCTAATCCATTTGTGGTTTCAGGGAGGATGGGGAAGGAGTTGGTTTGAGTTGAATGAGCGTGGAATTATGATAAACTCAAATTTTTCTTCAAAACAGTTTGTAAAAGCATGCTAGACATTTATAGAATAAATCATACCTAGTTTGATTTTGTGACAAACTGTGAATGAGTTATTGATTTATACAGCTTTAAATTGCATTTTAAAGATTGTGTGTATTTCCATCAACTGGATTTTAAAAAGAATTCAAAACAAAGGTCTAGCATACTTTTACAACACCTATAGAATAAACCATATCAATGTTTATATTTCTGTGACAATCAATTAAATAGTTATTGATTTTTACCATTTTAAATGGCTTTTGAATGTGTGAATATAAAACCAACATTACCTTTGTGAGCTAACTTTAATAACCTAAACAATTCGCTATAGTATTAACTGGTAACGTTATACGACTCCTTGCTGTTCCTCAAGTTATAACGCGTTTGTTGATTACTGGACCCTAGGCGATCTGTGTGAAATGTTAGAAGTTAGTTCGTTAGCTAACTATAACTAGTTACCTGTGAACGAATGTTTTCCCTCTACAGTATGTGGTTCATTTTCAGAATGAGAGAATTAGGTGACAATGAGGCGTTGCTTGTTAAACAAATGTAGCTGGGCCTGGGTTAAGATGGATGTCACTATAGAGGTGAAAGGAACACCACACACTTTCCCTCTTTCTCACTTTTACAATATAGTGGATTAAAAGGAGTATGCCAGGTGTACTCTCTGCCTGAAAGAGATCAATTATGCCAACAAAGGGTATAATGCTCTGGTGGCACAGATGTCCACTGGCAGAAAGTGTACAATCTAATAATGTTCAGTGTAGCCCAAAGATATTGCTTTTGTTGTGTTGAACTTGACAGTAACACTTGTGAGTGAGGGGAGATTTTTTTATTTTTAAACTCAGTGAATGTTATTTCTAAGTGCAATATTTAGGTGTGTGTGTGGTCACAAGCTTTCTATTATAAAGGCTGTCATGGCTTACTGCAATATTAGGTTATTGTTCTTTCTCGTTTGCAGTAAAGTCTAGGCAACAAATAACATTGGATTGCTTTCTTTACATTTTTTAACTGTGAGTTAGGTTCACATTAACCACTTATTTTACACACAGAGACTGATCATGTAAATCATATTCTTTGTTGTTTAATTAGTTCAAACCTGCATTTCCCCCTAGCAGGATTTGTTTGCATGTTTCAGTGCAAAAAAAAAAAGTTTCACCCATCCCTGCTTTAGTCAGAACTGACTTTTTGTAGCACGTTAGAAACATGTTCGCAGCAGATTAGGATAATTAACATAGCAGGTTAGGGAAAGGAACTAAAATGCTGAAAAAAATCTACATTTGACAAAAACTGTATTCCAGGTTTTATGGACACGCCTGGTACCTGAAATTGATGACGGATGTCACGCACCGAGAGTTGAGTGTGGATTCTGGGGACGAACCGTTTTTATTATGGTGTTTCAGACAACTGGAAACACGAAAAAATTAACTAATTAGAATAATGACATCAGTGATCATGTCGGAAAGCCGGAACTGTGGAACGCACTGAAGTTGGGAAACGACCAATCGGAGGAGAGAGTGTGACTATGCGCCTGACCAGCGTGCAGGGGCAGACTATTTCTTTATTTCTTTATTTATATATACACTAGATGACTAATAGAGGGCGCTGTGTTGAAGCCTCCGTGCCTCCCATCTTGACAATCGACCTTCACAATAAATGTGTTTTTGTCACATTTATTCTATTACAGACACCTAAATGCATACTTTTACAACAAAATACTTAAACATGAAATTTTGTCCTTGAAATATTTTAATTGAAATACTGTAGAATTCAATTAATTTCTATGAAGAACTGCTTCTACTGGAGAGTGCCAATATGGCCAACCTGTGACTTCAAATGGTCGTCACTAGTTACGAAAGCCACAAAGTCATAAACCCCAACTATTTCAAAAATTGATATTTTTTAATTGTACAATAACGGCCTACCCCGGCTAAACCCTCCCCCAACCCAGAAGACGCTGGGCAAATTGTGTGCTGCCCTATGGGACCCCCGATAACGCCCGGTTGTGATAGACCGCTCCGACACTCGGGAGCTCTATCTTCTTTAAAATCTTATTTCAAACCTAACTTTAACCACTCTGCTAACCTTATGCATAACCCTAACCTTTAAATTAAGAAAACAGCACATTTTTGTATTGATACATTTTTACAATATAGCCTATTTTTAGATATACATCTAGTGCTTCTACACCTGCATTGCTTGCTGTTTGGGGTTTTAGGCTGCGTTTCTGTACAGCACTTTGTGACATCAGCTGGTGTAAGAGGGGCTTTATAAATAATTTAGATTTTAATGATATAAATCATTGGGACGAACGGATTCGGTTCTCAGCTGAGTTTCGTCAGTTGTCATAATGAGCCCTCTCCAGCTAACCTGTGGCTAGAAACTTCTGCAATAATTTTAAACTTGTCTGCCGAAATTGGGACTTGGGAGTGTTCAGACTGTGAACTTCTGAGTCATTCCGTTTTTATCGGACTACAAAAACAATACATGTCATAATTAGCTGTCATTTTGGCCAGATTAGCAACACTATCTAGCTACTTCTCGCTTACTTATTACTATGCCACATTTTTTTGTTTGTTAAATAACTATCTGACAAGACGGCAACTCCGTATGCAACCTGTTTTCAGAGATACAACACCATCGCACTGGATTCACCGGTTAGTCGTCACTTTAGCCAGCTGGCTACATTGGCATGTCAAGGTGACATCCATATTCCAGATGGTTATTTCTCAATTGTTCCCACTTTTATAAGCCTTAACTAGCGCCTTGCTGCTGCTGTTAGCATAATAGACCTAGCTGGGGAGGGCTCATCAGGACAACTCGACTGTGAACGGAATTACAATCGTCTCCCAGTTTCAACTGCGCAACCTACGTCATCAATTCCGGCACCAGGCGTTTCCGTATAGCCTATCCCAATGAAAATGCTCAACTTTAGCTAGCCATGTATATAATTCGCATTTGAGTATTTAATTTAGCTAAACATTATTGCTTGCTCCAGGACCATGAAAGGGGGACGTCTCACGTGCTTACAATCACCACACGAATGAATTGTAAAATAGCCATGTGGTTCTTTCGCAACTGAGCTAGCAAACGTTACTCACATAGCCGCTAGTTGTTTTTCAGCATTCAAAGGGCTATTAGTCGTGCAAACATCGCCACTAGTTTGTGATGGACTTTACAGAGGAAGAAGAAATGGAGACAAGGGATAAAGAACAAGGTAATTAATGTATGAAGTTTTTTTTCAAGACTTGACTAACTGTCCCCGGGGTGCGAAGTGACTTGACCAGGTGGCTGGGATCATTGAGCTGTGCATTTCGGATAAGAGTTCAAGCAACCATTTTGTATGTAGCTCAATTGGGCATGTTTATCTTTGTTCACTGTAAATTAGCTAGAAATGCAGTAAGGTTTTGCCTGTCACCCTGTCATTGCCCCTTGTCTGTCTCTTCTGTGGACTGTTTGTCTGACTAGTTGGTTCTGTCTGACTGGTCATTGTCTAGTTGTGGTTGTCAGTCTGTCTGTCTGTCTATATGGCTATCTATCACTGTTGTCGATACATATGTCTCTCTGGTTGGTCGTATGTTTGATTTCTTAGACATCTGTCTGACTGGTTTGCTGTCTGACTGACTGGTTGGTCATCTGTCTATGTCTGTCCTTTGGTTACAGCCTGGGGTAGGGAGGACCTGATAACGCTCCTGCATGGTATCAAAGAAAACATTCCCAAAGGTGACATGAGTATTTACACTAAAGGGGAGAGGACACTGGAGTGGGACAAGGTGGCTTTTGGTCCCTACTCTCCACAGATGTGTCATCAGAAGTGGAAGGAACTATCAAAAAAGGTGGGTGACTTCTGGCCTAGAAACCCTAGCCTGGTCCCAGATCAGTTTGCACTCTATAGCTGAGTTGGCTATACAGCACTAACATATCTGGGACCAGGATAGGCAATTTCTCCTGAGACAGACAGCGTTTCATAAGAGTTGGCTACCTTGCTATACGTTAAGTAAATTAGTTAGACTACTCTTTGTTCTTGGTTCTCATGGGATATGAAATGCCAGTCAAAATATTCATACATTGGTTCACATGAACTTAGTACAGAGATGCACAAAGTCATGTCTATCATTTACATTTTAGTCATTTAGCAGACACCTATCCAGAGCGGACATTTTCGCACTGGTCCCTCGTGGAAATCGAACCCACAATCCCGATGTTGCAAGCACCATGCTCTACCAACTGAGCCACACGGGATACTATCAAAACATACTATCTCTGTGTTTCTCTCTAAGATGCGCAAGGTTCGTTCTCTAGCAGAGCTGGTCACTGAAGCTGAGGTTGCCTTTGAAAACCCTTTCCAGTGCCAGAACTGGAAGGTAAGTGAGAACTCTGTCTAACTCCTGTAAATGTCCCTTTTCAACCTATAGAATGCCGCTTAAAGTAATAGAGTAGAACAGGGATCTCCAACCTTTCCTAACATGAGAGCTACTTAAAAAATTAAACATAGCAAGCTACTAATTATTCTTTAGCTTTCAAATAGGGACATTGTTCTCTTCCCCCCCTGCAACTCTTCCCCGTCCTTAGTGTTCCAAGAGAAAGTAGTGCACTATGTTTTCTGGTAATATTACAGTACCAGTAAAGTTTGGACACACCTACTCATTCAATGGATTTTCTTTATTTTTACTATTTTCTGCATTGTACAATACGTGAAGACATCAAAACTTTGAAATAACTCATATGGTATCATGTAGTAAGCAAAAAAGTGTTAAACGAATAAAAATGTATTTATATTTTAGATTCTTCAAAGTAGCCACTCTTTGCCTTGATGACAGCTTTGGACAAGCTTGGCATTCTCTCAACCAGCTTCACCTGGAATGCTTTTCAAACAGTCTTGAAGGAGTAACCACATATGCTGAGCACTTTTGGCTGATTTTCCTTCAAATCATCCCAAACCATCTCAATTGGGTTGAGGTCGGGTGATTGTGGAGACCAGGTAATCTGATGCAGCACTCCATTCCTCCCCTTTGTCAAATAGCCCTTACACAGCCTGGAGGGGTGTTGGGTCATTGTCCTGTTGAAAACAAATGATAGTCCCACTAAGTCCAAACCAGATGGGATGGTGCATCGCTGCAGAATGCTGTGGTAGCCATGCTGGTTAAGTGTGCCTTCTTATTGGTGTCCTTTAGTAGTGGTATCCTTGTAGCAATTCGACCATGAAGGCCTGACTCACACAGTCTCCTCTGAACAGTTGATGTTGAGATGACTGTTGAACTCTGAAGCATTTATTTGGGCTGCATTTTCTAAGGCTGGTAACTCTCTAATGAACCTCTGCAGCGGAGGTAACTCTGGGTCTTCCTTTCCTGTGGCGGTCCTCATGAGAGTTTCATCATAGAAGTTGATGTTTTTTGCAACTGCACTTGAAGAACATTTAAAAGTTTTTGGAATGCTCCACATTGACGGACCTTCATGCCTTGAAGTAATGGACTGTCGTTTTTCTTTGCTTATTTGAGGTGTTCTTGCTGTAATATGGGCTTGGTCTTTTAGGGCTAGCTTCTGTATACCTTGTCACAACACAACTGAATGGCTCAAACGCATTAAGAAGGAAAGAAATTCCACAAATTAACATTTAACAAGGCACACCTGTTAATCAAAATGCATTCCAGGTGACTACCTAATGATTCTGGTTGAGAGAAGCATGTGCAAAGCTGTCACCAACACTTTTTTTTTTTTGGTTACTACATGATTCCATATGTGTTATTACATAGTTTTGATGTCTTCACTATTTTTCTACAATGTAGAAAATTAGTAAAACAATAAATAAAAAAAAACCTTGAATGAGTAGGTGTGTCCAAACGTTTTACTGGTACTGTACCTGGTAAAATAATGGTTAATAAACAATTAAGGGGGGTCTAGAAGAAAACAACCAAATTTTGATTTTCTTTAATTGTGCATCTAGTGAGTGAGGAATGTGCATATAATGTGCTGGACTAGCAATGGTCCTGTGCTGCTGCTCATTTCAATGCAAAATTTGCAAGTAACAGAGAAATGATATACTTCTGCCAGGTAAGCATACTTTGCAGTTAACATTTAATTTAGACGGTTTTGGGGAAAGTATTTCTGTCAACCGATGACGGTTATCACATCAACTGGCAACACTGAGAGTGATAGACAAACGCGCGCAATACACAGACTGGCAATAGTGCTAGAAATTAATTGGCAGATGTTGTGTTTGACTTTTTAAGCCTTTAGTGGCTAACCAGGGCTGGGACTTTTTTTAAGCCTTTATTTAACTAGGCTAGTCGGTTATGAACAAAATCTTATTTTCAATGACAGCCTAGGAACAGTGGGTTTATGTGCCTTGTTCAGGGGCAGAGCGACAGATTTTTACCGTGTCAATGTTCGGTTGATTAAATAGTAGCTGGGAGCTTGACATGTCTGTACTTGTGAGGTTTATTTATGACAGTTTGCAGTGGAACGTGAAAAATTGCTGAACAGAACTGTTTGGCGAGCTACTCATAGGTGGGCTGTGAGCTACTGGTCGCTCGTGATCGACCTGTTGGAGACCCTGGAGTAGACTTAGAAAATTCCACCTGCTGTAGGCATTGAACATATCACCCTCCCTAGGAGAGGGGGTGACCTCGACAATTTATTGGTATAACGAGAGGCTGCCTGGATCTTTTAATTTAAAGACTCTTGCTCCCTTCGGTCTCAACGTAGACTTTGATCTGAAGCCATTATTGTGATTTTGCTATTCATTGTAAATGTTTGTAGGCCTATGTATCTATGTATGCTATCCATTCATGTTTTTGTATGTTCTTATATCTGAGAATTAACCAATGATACCAGGCCACACCCGGCCATGATTAGACACTGTATAAACTAGTGACCCGCAGTGTTTGTCATTATACCCTGATGAAGACAGCTTGTCTGTCGAAATGTTGGTTATTAGGTTATTCAATTATTGCATCTGAGCTCCTAGAGTGTGCGGCTCTCTTTTTCTTTTCTATAGTCAAGTGGCAAACTGGTATTTTTTAAAAGTTATTGTCCATCACTAGGATTTGAACTGTTCCTGTTGGAAAAACAATATCTTATGTATAAATACAGTAATGTACAAGGGTGAAAAAATAGTTAGTTAGTTATAGTTTCTTTTAGATACAAGCGCAAATTTCATGGAGTAGGCCATTCAAGGAGTTGGTCTGATGGTGCCATCTGGTTTTCATCGACCTCCCCCATGCTTGAAGAGCAATAAAGAGGAAAGGCCCACTCCCTACACTTGTGCCATGTCAGAGATGTGCCTTTTGTAAAGTGAATTGGGTGGTAAATTAGCTGAAAAGGGGACTGGAGTAGGACTTCAAGAGGATGTTTAACATATTTGAGAAATCTTCTCTGTTCTTTTGCAGATACACCCTGACTTCCCAAGGAGACCTACCCCGTCAAACGGCATCTTCGCCAAAGAGAACTTTAAAAAGTTTAAGAAGCAGCAGCCTGAATTGACACCTCCTGAACTCTTTAAGTTAATGAATGAGAAGTATAATGAGCTCCCAGAGCACAAGAAGGTGTGTCAGTGTGTGAACTGCTTTTTATAGTCATAATGGCAATGATCTCCCATTTTCAAGTTGCTATAGCACAATTTATTTATCCTTGAATTCTTTGGTTTGAGGTAGACTAAGAAACCTTTGTGGCCTATACACTTGACTGACTGGTTGATTACTTCTTATTTCTGGTTTATAGGCAAAATATATTGTGAAGTTCCAGAAAGAGAAGGAAATGTATGAGAAACGCATGAGGAAGTTGAGGTAAAAATGTATTGAGCTGTCTGTTGCTCTCTTGATGTCATAGATGCATGTTTGTTTGTTGTTTTGACTTTTCTAAAGTCTCAACTGAACCAATGCTCCTCCAGGAAAGAGTACTCTGGGGGGAAGAAGGTACAGAGAGACTGTTTAAAGAACATAAAAGGGCCCCTCACACCCCACGGGCTCTGGTACCGCCACGAGAGGAGGGAATTCCTTCTAGCCAACCCAGGTGTGAGTGTCATAGCTGTCAATCAATCTAATGTAATCTGTTCAAGGCTTGTTTTTTGAAATATTTTACAAGGCTAACTAGTGGAGGAGTGGGAGATGTTAATCAGCAAAGGCCGACGTGTCTTCAGAGTTCAGCAATCTGTTTCTACTAAACAACTTATAATATGTTTTGGCATCTTCTTTATATAGAGGAATGACTGATTATCCTGACCTCCCACTGACTGTTCCAATACACAATTTAATTGAACTGTTATTTATGTAGGTTAGTCTTGCTGATGAAACATTGCATAAGAAACACATGAACTGCAGGTGAAATAGCATCATGTCTCTCTCCACAGGCCAAAAGAGACTGTATCAGGCAGAGTATTGTGCAGAAGATTCGCTGGTCCAAGCTACCTGACGAGGAGAAACTCAAGTGGATCAATCGCTCTCTGGAGCAGCAGACACAGTATGAGGAGGTGGGTGTTTTGCTGATTGTGTTTATGGCCTAGAATACAATATTTTACTGAGTTACATTTCATATAAGGAAATCGGTCTATTGAAATCAATTAATTAGGCCCTAATCTATAGATTTCACAACTGGGCAGGGGCGCAGCTATAGGTGGGCCTGGGAGGGCATAGGCCCACCAATTTGGGAGCCAGGCCTACCCAATAAGAATGAGTTTCTCCCCACAAAAGGACTTTATTACATTACAGACAGAAATACTCCTCAGTTTCATTAGCTGTCTGGGTGGCTGATCATACACGATCCCGCAGGTGAAGAAGCCAGAAGTGGAGATCCTGGGCTGGCCTGGTTACATGTGATCTGCGGTTCTGTGGCTGGTTGGACATATTGCCAAAATCTCTAAAACAAAATTGGTGGTGCCTTATAGTAAAGAAATTAACATTCAATTCTCTGGCAACAGCTCTCGTGGAAATTCCTGCAATCGGCATGCTCCCTCAACTTGAGACATCTGTGGCGTTGTGTGACAACTGCACAAGTGGCCTTTCATTGTTCCCAGCACAAGGTGCACCCGTGTAATGATCATGCTATTTAATCCGCTTCCTGATGTGGATTTACTTGGCATAGGAGAAATGCTCTCTAACTGGGATGTAAACAAATTTGTGCACAATTTGAGAAAAAAATAAGCTTTTTGTACATACAGAACATTTCTGGGGTCTTTTTAATTCTCATGATACATGGGACCAACACTTTACATGTTGTGTTTATATTTTTGTTCAGTATATTGTTAGACTCTGGGTCAAACTTGGAACATTGTTATACCAGAGACACGATTCATCAGGAGTAATACTATAGTATGTGAGGAGTGATGGAGACTGGTTTTTACATCAGTAGTTAATGGTTATCTGTAGGAGCCCAGATGGCTTTGGAATGTGCTGGGTAGAGGTGAGGCAGTCACGGGAGTGCTATAGGTGATACGGGTGGAGAGCTATGGATTAGGCATCAAGGGGGTTGAGGTCAGGTCATAAGGGAGGAGGAGCTGTTTATTACCCCGCCACTTTGTCTTCCTGTCGAACCATAAAATATGTAAGGATTGGAGAGGAGGAGGAGTGCATTTAAATTGGAGTATATATACTTGTGTTGGTGGAAACCATGTTTTGTCTCATGCAGCTGTATTGATCCTCTGGGAAGAGTAAACTTGGTTAAGCTTTCATAGTGTCTGAGGTTTTTACTCTGAGAATTAGAAGCTAACAATATGTTCACTATCACAATGTTCCACAATGCACAGTTCCAGGACACATTTATGGTTTGGGTTGTTGATTTTGCATCACATGAATCACTCAGCCATGAACAACTCATGTTGCAGGAGGAGATGAAGGAGCACCCAGAGAATAACGGGAGTCGGAAGGCCAAGCATAAGCCACTTCTACGCAAGAGTGAGAGACTGTTGAAGGACTTGGCAGACGGCAAACCTGACAAACCCCCATCGTAAGTCACTGGGCCTACCTTTACCATAAAGGGCTACCTTTACCATAAAGGGCTACCTTTACCATAAAGGGCTACCTTTACCATAAAGGGCTACCTTTACCATAAAGGGCTACCTTTACCATAAAGGGCTACCTTTACCATAAAGGGCTACCTTTACCATAAAGGGCTACCTTTACCATAAAGGGCTACCTTTACCATAAAGGGCTACCTTTACCATAAAGGGCTACCTTTACCATAAAGGGCTACCTTTGCCAAAGTAGTAACTGTTGCATGAGTAAACAGAAAGATAGTCGCACATTCTCTATGCTCCCAATAATTTAGTGTGTGAACAACGTTTCAGCACATAGTGCCTTCTTCAGGCTAGAATATTGGTGTTAACCCATACTGTAAATATGCTCATAATAATTGTATTTTTTTTTTTTTTCACACAAGTATACTGTTCCGTAAGTCAGCAGCTCTCCAACATTGAGTCCACTCATGCCTTTTAGAGTTTTTGCATGAGTGCCAATTCATTTTCCAAATATAGATACGTTTTCAATATGCAGTGCATTCAGAAAGTATTCAGACCCCTTGACTTTTTCCACATTTTGTTACGTTACTGCCTTCTTATAACATATCTTCATTTTCCCCCCTTATCAATCTACACAATACCCCATAATGACAAAGTGAAAACGGGCAAATTTATAAATAATAAACAAATACCTTTATTTACATAAGTATTTAGACCATTTTGATATTAGACTCTACATTAAGCTCAGGTGCGTTTTCCATTGATCCTCCTTGAGATGTTTCTACAACTAGATTGGAGTCCACCTGTGGTAAATTCAATTGATTAGACATGATTTGGGAAGGCACATGCCTGTCTATATAAGGTCCCACAATTGACAGTGTATGTCAGAGCAAAAACCAAGCCATGGAGGTCGAAGGAATTGTCCATAGAGCTCCGAGACAGGATTGTTTCGACGCTCGGATCTTGTTACGGTAACCATAAAATTTTTGCAGCATTGACGGTCCCCAAGAACACAGTGGCCTCCATCATTCTTAAATGGATGACGTTTGGAACCACCAAGACTCTTCCTTGAGCTGGCTGAATAATTGGGGGAGAACTGAGAAATCGGGAGAGAAGGGCCTTGGTCAGGGAGGTGACCAAGAACCCGATGGTCACTCTTAGAGAGCTCTAGAGTACATCTATGGAGATGGAAGAACCTTTCAGAAGGACAACCGTCTCTGCAGCACTCCGCTCTCAGGCCTTTATGGCAGAGTGGCCAGACGGAAGACACATGACAGCCTGCTTGGAATTTGCCAAACAACACCTTAAGGACTCCGACCATGAGAAACAAGATTCTTTGGTCTGATGAAACCAAGATTGAACTCTTTGGCCTGAATGCCAAGTGTCACATCTGGAGGATACCTGGCACCATCCCTACGGTGAAGCATGGTGGTGGCAGCATCATGCTGGCGAGTTTCAGAAGAATGTTCTTTGTTTCTGGCCATTTTGAGCCTGTAGTGCTTCAGATACTCAACTAGTCTAAAGAAGCCCAGTTTTATTGCTTATTTAATTAGACCAACAGTTTTCAGCTGTGCTTACATAATTGCAAAAAAGGGTTTTCTAATTATCAATTATCCTTTTAAAATCAGAAACTTGGATTAGCTAACACAACGTGCCATTGGAACACAGAAGTGATGGTGGCTAATAATGGATGCCTGTACGCCTATGTAGATATTCCATTCAAAATCAGCCGTTTCCAGCTACAAGTCATTTACAACATTAACAATGTCTACAATGTATTTCTGATCAATTTGATGTTATTCTAATGGACCAAAAAAAATAGCTTTTCTATCAAAATCAAGGAAATTTCTAAATGACCCCAAACTTTTGAACGGTAGTGTATGTATATGTGATATTTCAGATTTTTTAAACATTTTTATAAAGTTGCCAAAATGTCAAACAGTTTGGGGTATTGTTTCTAGATTGTGTGTGTGTGGGGGGGTTAATACATTTTAGAATAAGGCTGTAATGTAACAAAATCAGGACAAGGTCAAGGGGTCTGAATACTTTCTGAATGCACTGTAAATGGCCATGTCATATTTACAGTGATGGAGTTTGTGGTCATACCTGCCTTTTTTAAGGTTGAGTTAACCATGTGTTTGTGGTTTAGGAAGGGTTACAACCTTTTCTGTAGGGAACAGAAAGCCACCATACAGGGAGAGGGACTCCCTAACACCCAGTATTTGGTGATTTGCTCCCAGCGCTGGAAAGAAATGACAAAGAGTGAAAAGGAAGACTACCAGAGACGCTGTGACAAGGTTAATTGGAGAAAATGCATGCTCCGTTCAACCCTTTTTGGTATTTCGTATTTTCATGTTTGGGGGCAAGTCTGTTGAGAAGCTGCTCTTTTAATCTCTTACTGTGAAGACAGACATGAAATGTCTGCCCTCCAATTACACTTTCTGTGTTCATTTTTCAGTTAAAGAAAGAATACGAGGTCAACATGAACCAATTTTTGCGTGTAAGTTTTCTCTTAATTTCAAAAACTGTCTACGTTTGTAATGACTGATTAGCATGTTAGGTGAACACTTAAACTGATACACTAGCAATTTTGAGGCAATATTTCTGAGAAATGTTGCTGGTAACAGAGTGGGGTATGAGATACTGGCACAATAATGAGCCATATGGACATGGAATAATATATATACACTACCGGTCAAAAGTTTTAGAGCACCTACTCTTTCAAGGGTTTTCTCTTCTTTTTACTATTTAATACATTGTAGAATAACAGTGACGACATTAACTATGAAAATAACACATGGAATCATGTACAGTTGTGGCAAAATGTTTTGAGAATGACACATATTAATTTCCACTAAGTTTGCTGCTTCAGTGTCTTTAGATATTTTTGTCAGATGTTACTATGGAATACTGAAGTTTAATTACAATTGACAATTACATGAAGTTGATGCAAAGTGTCAATATTTGCAGTTTTAATACTTATTTTTCAAGACCTCTGAATCTACCCTGGCATGCTGTCAATTAACTTATGGGCCACATCCTGACTGATGGCAGCCCCTTCTTGCATAATCAATGCTTGGAGTTTGTCAGAATTTGTGGGGTTTTGTTTGTCCACCCGCCTCTTGAGGATTGACCACAAGTTCTCAATGGGATTAAGGTCTGGGGAGTTTCCTGGCCATGGACCCAAAATATCTATGTTTTGTTCCCCGGGGCACTTAGTTATCACTTTTTCCTTATGGCAAGGTGCTCCATCATGCTGGAAAAGGCATTGTTATTCACCAAACTGTTCCTGGATGGTTGGGAGAAGTTACTTTTGGAGGATGTGTTGGTACAATTCTTTATTCATGGCTGTGTTCTTATGCAAAATTGTGAGTGAACCCACTCCTTTGGCTGAGAAGCAACCCCACACATGAATGGTCTCAGGATGCTTTACTGTTGGCATGACACAGGACTGATGATGGCACTCACCTTGTCTTCTCCGAACAAGCCTTTTTCCGGATGCCCCAAACAATCGGAAAGGGGATTCATCAGAGAAAATGACTTTACCCCAGTCCTCAAGCAATCCCTTTACCCTTTGCAGAATATCACTCTGTCCCTGATGTTTTTCCTGGAGAGAAGTGGCTTCTTTGCTGCCCTTCTTGACACCAGGCCATCCTCCAAAAGTCTTCACCTCACTGTGCGTGCAGATGCACTCACACCTGACATTCCTGAGCAAGGTCTGTACTGGTGGTGCCCTGATCCCGCAGCTGAATCAACTTTAGGAGACGGTCCTGGCGCTTGCTGGACTTTCTTGGGCTCCCTGAAGCCTTCACAACAATTGAACCGCTCTCCTTGAAGTTCTTGATGATCCGATAAATGGTTGATTAACGTGCAATCTTACTGGCAGCAATATCCTTGCCTGTGAAGCCCTTGTTGTGCAAAGCAATGATGACAGCACGTGTTTCCTTGCCGGTAACCATATTTGACAGAGGAAGAACAATGAGTCCAAGCACCACCCTCCTTTTGAAGCTTCCAGTCTGTAATTTGAACTCAATCAGCATGACAGAATGATCTCCAGCCTTGTCCTCGTCAACACTCACACCTGTGTTAATGAGAGAATCACTGACATGATGTCAGCTGGTCCTTTTTTTGGCAGGGTTGAAATGCAGTGGATTTTTTTGGGGGGGGGGATTCAGTTCATTTGCATGGCAAAGAGGGACTTTGCAAATAATTGCAATTCATCTAATCACTCTTCATAACATTCTGGAGTATATGCAAATTGCCATCATACAAACTGAGGCAGCAGACTTTGAAAAATATTTTTTGTGTCATTCTCAAAACTTTTGGCCACGATTGTATGTAAGGTCCCACAGTTGACAGTGCATGTCAGAGCAAAAACCAAGCATTGGGGCTTAAGGAATTGTCCATAGAGCGCCGAGACCGGATTGTGTCGAGGTACCGATCTGTGGAAGGTTACCAAAACATTTCTGCAGCATTGAAGTCCCCAAGAACACAGTGGCCTCCATTGTTCTTAAATGGAAGAAGTTTGGAACCACCAAGACTCTTCCTAGAGCTGGCCGCCCGGTCAAACTGATCAATCGGGGGAGAAGGGCCTTGGTCAGGGAGGTGACCAAGAACCAGATGGTCACTCTGACCGAGCTCCAGAATTCCTCTGTGGAGATGGTTGTCCTTCCGGAAGGTCCTCCCATCTCTGCAGCACTCCGCCACAGGCCTTTATGGTAAAGTGGCCAGTCGGAAGCCACTCTTCAGAAAAAGCCACATGACAGCCCGCTTAGAGTTTACCAAAAGGCACCTAAAGGACTCTCAAACCATGAGAAACAAGATTCTCTGGTCTGATGAAACCAAGAGTGGACACTTGGTATTCAGGCCTAAGGGTTACGTCTGGAGGAAACCTGGCACCATCCCTATGATGAAGCATGGTGGTGGTGGCAGCGTCATGCTATGGGGATATTTTTCTGCAGCAGGGACCAGGATCAAGGGAAAGATGAACAGAAAAAAGTACCTGCTCAGGACCTCAGTCTGGGAAGGTTAGCCTTCCAACAGGACAATAACCCTAAGCACACAGCCAAGACAACACAGGAGTGACTTCGGGACAAGATAGCTGTGCACCGACTCTTCCCATCCAACCTGACAGCGCTTGAGAGGATCTGCAGAGAAGAATGGGAGAAACTCCCCAAATAGAGGCGTGCCAGGCTTGTAGTGTAATACCCAAGAAGACTTGCGGCTGTAATTGCTGCCAAAGGTTCTTCAGCAAAGTACTGAGTAAAGGGTCTGAATACTTATGTAAATGTGATATTTCAGTTTTTATAATTTTTTTTATTATACATTTGCACAAAAAAAAGGATAATGTTTTGTCATTACGGGGTATCGTGTTTAGATTTGATGGGGGGGGACTTTTTTCATACATTTTAGAATAATGCTGTAACGTAACAACATTTTGAAAAAGTCAAGGGTTCTAAATACTTTCTGAAATGGACTGTGTGTATTAACGTAGGGATGTGAATGGCCAACATTTCACTTGAGCTCAAACGTCTGCTATGTTTTCCAAAACATTTTAATGGGGAAATTGAGCACATTGCCAATTTCTACGCTCTGGTTTAAGGATTCCTTAACATTGCGCAGCAATATTGGCACCCAAAATGACCATTTGTATCGTGGCCTTTAGTCATAATGTGGTCATGATGCTGTCAGAAACATGGTGTGTGTGTGTGTGTGTGTGTGTGTGTGTGTGTGTGTGTGTGTGTGTGTGTGTGTGTGTGTGTGTGTGTGTGTGTGTGTGTGTGTGTGTGTGTGTGTGTGTGTGTGTTTGTTTGTCCATTCAGACTGTGACAGATAAGGAGAACAGGAAAAGTAGGCAGACCTCAACGTTGGCTGCACAAAAAGTGACGAAAAATACGTTTCAAGGCGAGCCTAAGAAACCACCTGAGTGAGTATCGCTGGTTGTGGCACAACTGTTCTCTTTGTAAGTTATCTGAGTTTGTGAAAATACTTCTGAAATACTTACTTCTTATAGTGTTGTGCTGTGCAGATGTATCAGAATAAGAGGAAATGATATGCCTTTTGAAAAATATTCAGTCATTTTCCCTCCAATTCCCCAGTGACAGCATTGAGTGTGACCCCAACTTCTAGCTTTTGAAAACCTTTCTCCACTTCACTGACCCCCCCTGAACAGGTGGGGTCACACAGTATTTTACAGCGAGAAGATGGCGGAGCTGAGAGCCAAGTCGAGCCACCTCAGCTCCAGGAAGTGCATGGCCATGGTCAGCCCACTGTGGAAGAAGCTGGCCCAGAAGGAAAAGGAGCACTACCAGAGAATAGCCCAGAAGAGGGCTAGGGAGTACCAAGTAGAGCTGCGCAGCTGGTTTAATGTAAAGTCCAGTCACTCTGATTGTTTCCCACTTGGCACCCTAATCCCTATACAGTGTACTACTTCTGACCAGGGCCCATAGAGCTCTGGTCAGAAGTAGTGCACTTAGGAATAGGATGCCATTTGGGACCAACCCTCTTTCTTTTAGATTTAAATATGACCACTGTTGTGAGTTGTGGTCTATCTGTAAAGTTTCTACTGTTAACTGGTGGTCTTACTATTTAACATTTTTCAGACCTTGTCCATAAAGGAACAGGCAAAGTACATGGATCAAAACCCAAATGTAAGTACAGATAAAACTGAGAGGAAATTGAAGTGTGTGTATATAGATAAGGCCCTATAAAACGTTCAATTATTTTCTCTCTATTCTGTTTATTTTTCCCCAAATTCCCTTTTCTCCATTTAGTTTTTGCAGGTTTCCATTTACCCCAGTTGTTCTGGTTTTCCCTCTCAAAAGCACACTTTTTAATTAAAAAAATGAAATTGGATGTCCACAACAATTCTTAAACCACATCAGGTTACCACTTTTTTAGGCCTAGGAGGAATTTAGATTTTTGGGTGTAGTTAGTGAACCTTTAATTCCAGTGCGGACCTAGCAATAGGCTGTTGTTTAGCTGTGTTTTTGTAGCACACGTGATGGTAGAGTTTGCGAAACAAATACCCTCTTGATTGATGCAAATAATCATGGTATCATTCTGTCAGGTAGGCTAGTTTGTAGTTAACATTTTAATTGAGTTTTTTCATTAGCTTCATCACTAACGTCTACACAAAGACGTGGAGTTCTCTTTGCCTCTTCAGAAAGTTGCAGGATCACGGATACATGTCTTACAATAAACTTGGATAAGATTAATTTTCAATACATTTAGTTGATTCCCTTCTTGAATTCTGTTTTACTGTCTGGATTCCGCGATTTCCCGGCACCACGGATTTTGTGTCTCTCTCTGGCTGTCTGTCTCGATTGGCGTGAGTTCTCTTTAGGGTTGATTTGTATCTGTTCTTCAGAAATTGAAAATCCTCGACAAAACAGAGCAGAGATTGATGGCAAAGAAGGGCAGAACATCAGTAAGTTAACACACCACACGTTATCACCTCCACAACACTACAGCAAAAGACATGTTCTGATACAGTGCCTTCAGAAAGTATTCACTCGCCTTGACTTTTTCCACATTTAGTTGTGTTATAGCCCAAATTTAAAACATATTAAATGTACTTTTTGTCACTGGCTATACCCTATACCCCTTAATGTCAAAGTGGAATCACGTTTCAAAATTCATAAAAAATGAAAAGCTGAAATGTCTTGCATGGTATTCAACTCCTTTTATTATGGCAAGCCTGAATAAGTTTAGGAGTAAAAATGCAAAAAGGTGGGGGGTACCTAGTGAGTTGTACAACTGAATTCATTCTGAAATGTGTCTTCCGCATTTAACCCAACCCCTCTGAATCGGAAAGGTGTGGGGGGGGGCTGCCTTAATCGACATGCACGTCATCCACGCCCGGGGAACATTGGGTTAACTGCCTTGCTCAGAGGTAGAGGAATAGGTTTTTACCTTGTCAGCTAGGGGATTCAATCCAGCAACCTTTTCGGTTACTGGCACATACATACAGTGCCTTCGGAAAGTATTTAGACCCCTTGACTTTATATTTTATTACGTTACAGCCTTATTCTAAAATGTATTAAATAATTTTTTTGTCATCAATCTACACACAATACCCCATAATGTCAAAGCGAAAACAGGTTTTTAGAAATGTTTTAGAAATTTTTTAGAAATGTTTTAGAAATGTTTGCAAAAATAATACCTTATTTACATACACCACTGTTCAAAAGTTTGGTCATTTAGAAAGAAAAGCATTTTTTTTTTGTCTATTAAAATAACATCAAATTGATCAGAAGCACAGTGTAGACATTGTTAATGTTGTAAATGACTATTGTAGCTGGAAACGTCTCATACCCAAGAAGACTCGAGGCCGTAATCCCCGAAGGTGCTTTAACAAAGTATGGAGAAAGGTCTGAATACTTTATATTATTATACATTTGCAACAAAAATGAACCTGTTTTTGCTTTGTCATTATGGGTTATCGTGTGTAGATTTGAGGGGGAAAAAACTATTTAATACATTTTAGAGTAAGGCTGTAAGTAACACAATTTGGAAAAAGTCCGGGGGTCTGAATACTTTCCAAATGCACTGTGTCTATATAGTTTCAAACAGTGTATGCACATCAAATGACTTGCAGGTGCTGGGTTCAAAAAGTAAACCGGTTATAAAGATTGGATACCTGCACACTGACAAATGCTCTAGTTGTTTCTTTGTACAACATCAGCCTGACGAAGACCTTCGGGTCGAAGCGTTGCACAATAAAACTCCTGGAGCATTCATTGGGTATTGTTTATTTAATATTTCTAATGCATACATACCAACAGTACTGCAACAAGTGCTCCTATGGGGTGGAATCCTAACTTTGACACAGGATGTGTCCCAAATGGCATCCTGTTCCCTTTAAAGTGCACTACTTTTGACCAGGGCCTATAGGGTTAGGCATAATTTCAATGTAAGGGTTAAATCCCTCACTGATGTCCAATGAGGATTTCAGCCAGTATCTGCATGTTTCTCTCTAGGACTCGGAGGATGACGACATCGACACATCCAGTGATGAAGATGACTCTGATGAGGTTAGAATAGACACCTTTTAAAAAAAAATTAAACCTTTTATTTTGGGACAATTCGCCATGTTAAGTGATCTTATGTACCTTTTCAGGATGCCGAACATATGATGGAAAAGGAGAATTGGTCAGAGTGCTCCAGTATTAGCTCCAGTTCTGAAGAGGACTCCGATACGGAATGATACTGTCCATAACCTAATGACTGAATTAATGTCATTGACACTTGTCCCAATAAACTCAGGTGTTTATTTTGATCCTTGGCCTTTTTGCCTTTCTATTTAACAAGGCAAGTTCGTTAAGAAAAAAATCTTATTTTCAATGATGGCCTAGGAACAGTGGGTTAACTGAACGACCTTGTCAGCTCAGGGATTCAATATTGCAACCTTTCGGTTACTAGTCCAACGCTGTAACCACTAGGATACCTGCCACCCTGCTCAGATGGCGTGAGGAAATGCATCCGTCATTCCTCCCTTCCTTGAAGAAATCACAGATCTGAAATGAGCTCCATTCTTTTTTTTTTTTAAGAGGACTCTGATTCAGAATGATGCACACTGCCCATAGCCTAATGTCACTGTGCTTGTTGGAGATACCATTGGAATTCAGTGATCGAAGACTAATGGGACTACCTCAATCTGCCTTTCTTCGGGAGGTCTTCATGTCAATATTCTAGTTATTCTAGTTTTTGATATTCAATATATATCACAAGATTCTTAACACAGTTCAATTATGATTTTATTGGCTTGTGTTGCCATTTGTTGACTGTTCAGGATAAAATGTTAATGAGTTGAAATGTTTCCACTGTTTTGATTAAGAGACTATCAATCTGCCTAGACAGTTTTATTGCTTGGACATTGTAACAGTGACATAACATTCAGTATCTTGTATCAACAGGCCCCAACAATGTTCACTGTTATTGATAGTTAAATATGAAATTACCATTTATTCATTGATTTATTCATCAGTTTCCATCAAAACAGAACTCTCGTACTCATGGTGTAATTTAGTGCTGCAGATTATGACGTTTCGTGTCAAGTTTGAGAATCATATTGCTGTTCTATCAGATTCATAAAACACGGGACGAGATGTTAAAAACGGTCCATTGTGCCATAGATGGTATGCACTCACATGAGATTTGCCGTGATGTTGACAGAGTGGCATGGGAGGTTTATTTATTAGACTGGGTTAAGATGTCAATTTTGGGACACATCCTCGGTAGTGTGCCTTCGAATCAGTGGGTGTTTCGGCCTGTAATCACTAAACACCCTCATCAAAGGTGGCCAGCTAAAGGGTGATCAAGCCTTAGCTTGTGTCCCATGCTCAATTAAGATTTCCCACGGGACTATGCGAGGCAGGGGCGTCCTCTTCCCTGAGCCAGCCCTACAGCTGACCGCATACCTCATATGCCCTCAAGTTCTGGGATCTGAATTGGGTTCTCAAGTGGGGATGGTGGGTCATGAAGTTATAGCCCAGCAATGGTCCTTCCGTTTGATCCAGATCCACTGGCTGCCTCTTTCAGCTGCTTGAGAAACTGCTCTGACGGTCTGCCGCAGAGCCTGTCCATGGATTCCAAGTTCTTTCAGCAACCTGATGGTGGAAGAAGCCACGAATCCTCTGCATCCCACTTCAACTGGTCAGACTTTTGCATTCCAGCCACGCTGAGTTGTCTGCTGCCAACTCTGTGTAACGCAGTTTCTTACGCTCGTAGGCCTCAACAGAGTTTTCCCACGGGACTGTGAGCTCTATGATGTACGCAGCCTTTTGTGAAGGGGACCAGAGTATCATGTCTGGCCTAAGGTTGGTAGAAGCAATCTCAGGTGGAAAAATGAGTTGCTGGCCAATATCGACAAGCATCTTCCAGTCCCGAGCCATGGCTAGGTGTCCAGTTTCTGGCTCCGTAGGAGGATGCTTGGGCCTTCTCTGTCCCTCCCGGATTAATGTTGTTGTTTTGACGGGATTGCTTGTTTTTGGAGGTAATGAATTGGTTGCACTCCTCTTGGTCTCATAATAATAATAATATATGCCATTTAGCTGACGCTTTTATCCAAAGCGACTTACAGTCATGTGTGCATACATTCTACGTATGGGTGGTCCCGGGAATCGAACCCACTACCCTGGCGTTACAAGCGCCATGCTCTACCAACTGAGCCACAGAAGGACCACCATCATATGCTGCAGCCAGGCTCTTGAGGACCCGATTGTACCTCCAGGTGTAGCGGCCTTGTGAGAGTCTGGTCTTGCAACCTGTCATTATATGCCTGAGAGTCGCTGGAGCTGGGCAGAGGGGGCAGGTCGGGTCCTCGCCATACCATTGATGTAGGTTTTTTTGGTGATGGAAGCACTGTTACGGTTTTCTTCCGTCGAAGGAGAGGCGGACCAAAATGCAGCGTTGTTATTTCGATACATGTTTAATAAAAGATAAACATGAACAATACAAATAAACGTGAACACCTAAACAGCCTTATCTGGTACAAACAAACACTGAGACAGGAACAATCACCCACGAAACACTGAAGAATATGGCTGCCTAAATATGGTTCCCAATCAGAGACGACGATAAACACCTGCCTCTGATTGAGAACCACTTCAGGCAACCATAGACTTTTTTAGACAACCCCACTATACCACAATCCCAATACCTACAAAAAAAAAACAAGACAAAACACACCACATAATTAACCCATGTCACACCCTGGCCTGACCAAAATAATAAAGAAAACACAAAATACTAAGACCAGGGCGTGACAAGCACATCATAAACAGCTCTTCTTATGAAGCTGATGTTGCTTGCCTCCATTTGCCAAAGCTCACTCCAGTTGATCTTTCTCCTCTCCAGGCCTTCCCATCACGTCCATTGCCAATGTTTAGCAAGAGAGACAGCCTTTGCTCTTCTTGCAGTCTCCTCCTGTCTGCGCACCTCCTCGGACCACCAGCTTCCTGCTATTCAGATGTTGTTGCCTTATGGAATGTTGGTTTGCTTGCTGCCAGGCCAAAGCCTCCTCTTCCATGCTGGATATTCCCCACAATGTCTTGGTGTCTCAGGGCTGATGCTGCACAGATGTTGCTTGCTGCACAGCCTTAGATGATGTCCAGTTTGTAGGGGAGGTGCAGCCTTGCTTATGGTCTGGTCTTTGGAGTTTTCAGTATCCTCTATGAACTTGAAGTGGACAAGAGGTAAGACATTAATTTGCCAGTCGATATTATTTGATGTAGTCTGACATCCGTTCACAAATTCAAAGGTTTTACCTGCGCCAGGTGAGCCATTTAATTTATTATTTTAGATTATCTTTGAAGTATCTTTTTGTGTAGTCACTATTACACAGAGCTGGGTTATTGGTAAGGGCTGTTAACTGTGGGACCTTGAGATGTTTCTACAACTTGATTGGAGTCTACCTGTGGTAAATTCTATATAAGGTCCCACAGTTAACAGTGCATATGAGAGCAAAAACCAAGCCATGAGGTCGAAGGAATTCTCTGTAGCGCTCTGAGACAGGATTGTTTCTGGGCACAGATCTGGGGAAGGGTAACTAAACATTTCTGCAGCATTGAAGGTCCCCAAGAACGCAGTGGCCTTCATTCTTAAATGGAAGAAGTTTGGAACCACCTAGACTCTTCCTAGAGCTGTAGTACCCTCCAACACCATAGTACCCTCCAAACTCATCATTAAGCTCGAGACCCTGAGTCTCAACCCCACCCTGTGCAACTGGGTCCTGGACTTTGTGATGGGCCCTCCCCAGGTGGTGAAGGTAGGAAACAACATCTCCACTCCACTGATCCTCAACACTGGGGCCCCACAGGTTTGCTTTCTCAGCCCTCTCCTGTACTCTCTGTTCACCAACGACTGCGTGTCCATGCACGCCTCCAACTCATTCATCAGGTTTGCAGACGACACAACAGTGGTAGGCTAGATTACCAACAACAACGAGACAGCCTACAGGGAGGAGGTGAGGGCCCTCAGAGTGTGGTGTCAGGAAAACAACCACTCACTCAACATTTAAAAAAAACTAAGGAAATGATTGTGGACTTCAGGAAACAGCGAAGGGACAGCAGTGGAGAAGGTTTGTCGGTGTACATATCACAGACAAACTGAAATGGTCCACACACACAGTGTGGTGATGAAGGCACATCAGCACCTCTTCAACCTCAGGAGGCTGAAAAAATGTGGCTTGTCACCAAAAACCCTCACTAACTTTTACAGATGCACAATGGAGAGCATTCTGCCGGGCTGTATCACCGCCTGGTACGGCAACTGCACCGCCCACAACAGCAGGGCTCCCCAGAGGGTGGTATGGTCTGCACAACGCATCACCGGGGGCAAACTACCTGCCCTCCAGGACACCTACAACACCCGACGTCACAGAAAGGCAAAAATTGATCATCAAGGACAATAACCACCCGAACCACTATCTGTTCACCCCACTTCCACCCAGATGGCGAGGTCAGTACAGGTGCATAAAAGCTGGGACAGAGAGTGGTTCGGGTGGTTATTGTCCTTGATGATCAATTTTTGCCTTTAATCTCAAGGCCATACGATAGTTAAAGAGCCGCCACTAGCACACAGGCTGACTACCAAAATACTTGATATCATTAGCCACTTTAATAAATGGAAGACTGGTCACTTTAATAGTGCCACTTTTAGAATGTTTACATATCTCACATTACTTAGCTCATATGTATATACTGTATCCTTTACTATCTATTGCATCTTAGCCTCTCTGTCACTGCTCATCCATATATGTTAGACTTATATATCCTCATCCCATTCCTTTTACTAGATTGTGTGTATTGGGTTTTGTTGTAGAATTTGTTTAGATATTAGGTTTGTTGTGGAATTGTTTGATATAACCTGTTAGATACTGCTGCACTGTCGGATCTAGAAGCATAAGCATTTCGCTAACATCTGCTAACCACGTATGTGACCAATAAAACTTGATTTGATATATTAATATGGGACATTTTCAGCCCTTTCCTGGGTAGCTTATATAACAGACATAATATGGAAAAGAGCAAACAAAACAAGAGAAAAAATCTATACATTAATCAGTTGGTATGTGGGTGTTGCAGAGTTGAAGCTACAACCCATAGGCTTGGCTGTCTCAACAATTCCCAGCTTTTGGGAGGGAGGGTAGACAATGAGCATGTCATTGCGGATGTAAGCAATGTCCCCACGCACTCTGGCATCTTTCATGGCTGGAATATGTTCTTTCCTATTCTGTCACACAGCTTCAGGATGGTCCTTGTTGGGGAAGATATACTGTACGTTCCTCTCAAGTTCTTGGCTCTTTCCAGAACAGCGACCTTGAACCTCAGGAACTTGACCACTATCGGCCTGGGCCAGTGGTGGGTTTTCCAGTCCTGTGGGCGAACTCCACCTCAATCTTCCTGTGGCCCATCTTCAGTTTCTCCAAGATAATTCCCCTTACTTTGTCCTCAGACTCTGTTCCGGTCTCATGTGGAGATTCTGCCTACAACCATGTTGTTCCGCCTTGATTGTCCCTCGATCTGATTTACCTCTCGTTGTTATCATGGATTCACATGCAGAACTTATGTCCTCTCTCAATGACTTACAGATTGCTGCATCTTGCTTGTCTCCAGTTTAAACTCATCGAACTGACCCTGGGAGAACTGACCCTACAAACTGTTCTTTAGGTCCTGGACCTCTGGTCACGTCGTCCATTCTTTTATTAGTTGACTCCACCAGTATTTGGACAAAACACTTGAATCTATTTTCTTGTTGTTTTAAAACAACTGCTTGTAGAAATATTGTTGTTTGTTTAAAAGATCCTTCAGCGTAGCTTGCGCTGTTACTCCTAGCAGTTCCAGACAGGGCAGGTCGCAGGGAAAATTGAAAACGAGTATCTAGACAGCCACAAGCCCGGGACAATCCGTGGTCCCAGCCACAATGTCTAACCGCGTTGCCGGCTGCGTTCAAGCCCTCAAGAAATCCCTGCTAGCTTGATAGGCAGCTATGCCAAACAGCTCCTCAGACCCCACCCTTGGTTGGCAGGATCACTGGACAAATAGGAGCGGTCCGAGCAACTGATGCCAACCTCCGTCACGGGATCCAAACTCAAAATGTTTAGTATCCATTTCTACTGTGTTACAATTAAATTCTAATCCATCAATGGTCACTGTAATATACAGTAAACTAGTGTTTTTCAACTCTTCTAGCTGGCATAATATGGGCTGTTGTGCTTTGCAATGTTAATGACAATAGATTAGTGATCTACTAGTGGTACACATGACAAAATGTAAATTGTAATAGGACAGAACAAGTATTATTCAAATGGTGTAGCTGGCAAATACAGACATGTTATGCTTTGCAATTGTATTAAGAATGTATTAGTGATCTACTATTGGCAGATGTGAAGAAAAAAAAAACATTACCATCCATTTCTGCTGTGTTAAAATTAAATAGTTTACTGTAATATGCAGTAAACTAGTTCTTCCAATCTTGTAGCTGGCAAAATATGGGCATTTTATACTTTCAAATGATGAATGAAATACTGGTGGCACGTGAAAAAATGTTAACCATCCATTTTTACTGTGTTCAAATTAAATTATAACCCCCCCAAAAAAATCACTGTAATATACAGTAAACTAGTTGTTTTCCAATTTTGTAGCTGGCATATAATGGGCATATTATACATTGCAATTTTAATGACAATGGATTGGTGCTCTACTAGTAGCATATGTTTACCATCCCTTTTTATTGTGATAAAATGTAGTTACAAATCCCTCAAAGCTCACTATATTAGGACAAAACAAGTATATTTCCAATGTTGTAGCTGGCTTAATATGGGCATGTTATACTTTGCAATGTTAACTCCAATACTGTATCAACCATTGTGTTACACGGCTTTTGTGGCTGGTTATGAATGTCTCAAATAACACAGGTTAATATCGGTCATTATCTGAATTTCCTGACTTTGAGACATTACATTCCATACATTCTATTTGAATTTGTTATGAACAAGGTAATGGTACGTTTTTCTTATGTAGTCATTTACTTTTTATTTTTCAGTCAGTCTCGAGGCATGATCATGAACAGCATCTTAAAATCCATCTTTGAAACTTTGAAAATATATTTTATGAAACAGCATATTTCATAAATTAATGAACACAAGATTTCTTCAGAACAGGTCCATTTTTAAGTCAATTTTTTTCAGCTTTTACATTGCCGTTGACTTTTCGATGGGCCATGGCTTATAAAATGGCATTTTGTATGCATTTTCACACACACACACACACATATTTATTTACAGTATTTATTATGTTCCTCCTTTCCCTTTACAATTAGAAATGGTAGACTTTTGTGCAGTGATGTCCTCTGGCTAACACTGACTAACTACAGTAAGGTGAAACATTTTGGTCATAAAGTCTATCTTGTTCAATATCTTTGTTTCAAAACCCCCCAAGCCTAGGTGAAACATCTGTGGATGTGACCTTGAGCAAGGCATTTAACCCTAATTGCTCTGGATAAGAATGACAATCTCAAATGTTATTAGTGATACCAGGACCTAGACAATTACATGGTGCCAACAGAAGGCTGGAGGTAGCCCAAGTGTTTTTGTTTTATGGCAACACAAGAGCAATTGGGTTGTCAAGCAGGTTCACATATTCTGGATCTGGCTATACTATATTATTGGATTCGAGGCTGAAGATGAGGAAGTCTATAGCTGCACTTGTCATAACTGGGTCACTGGCATACACCTAGTGCCACAATTGCATGAGCAGCCTGTACAAAAACCTAACCCCATTCAAAGCAGGAGAAACCTCCAAAGCTGTTGCCCATCACTACTGTCATTTCCACCATTTTCATCAAACTGACCAGACATTTATAATTTGAAATCAACATACAATGTGTCAATCATGTACATTTATCTAAAATATAATATCGATATGCATCTATATTATAATTCTCAACACCTGCATGCTAAAACAAGGGCCGGGATGATACCAATATTGAGATACTCGGTAGAGAAGGGAAGTGTTATTTCCTTCATGATGTCTTTTAATTGTATGTGAGGGGACCTCTAATGAGGAATGCTGTGTTGCAATAAGCATTTATTAACTTGCCTCTATTTGATATTTCAACAACTAAAGCCAATTCTGCCAATTTCTTAAAGCAGACATTTACCATCAAATCACAAATCATGTTATATGTAAATCCCAGAGAGAAAGAGAGAGTGTTAAAGACTGGAGTGGGAGCATATGGGTCACTTGGACTGTACGTGGACATGCTTAAATCCACTGACAATAGCCGGCTGGGTTCACTGAAGACAGTAATGCTGCTCGTGTTTTGCGTTCTCTTGTGTAGCGATCGATTGCTACTGCCTGAGTCGTCTGATGTAAAGATGGATGCCTTCCGATATAGGTAAATAAAAGAAACATTTATGGACTGGCATGTATCTAATTGTTGTGATCGGCAAGGCTAAAGGGAGCTACACCGTGAAGTGATATTTTTCTTGTGACACAATGTATCGAGTTTTTAAAACGAACAGCAGCAGTGCACTAAGCAAACCAAAGCGTGCTTCGCAGTAATATGTTTCTTGAAGTAACATTCAATGTCTTACAATTGCTTCCGATTGCACCATATGTTAAGTTGATGATACATTTATTTCGGGTATTTTTTGTTATTTTCTGTAAATGATCACAAAATATCCCCCGTCTCTTTCTGCTAATCTGAAATCGGCACGAATACAATGGTGTCTATCTGCGTTATTTTCAATTGTGCATACTGGACAATGTTATGCCCCATATTGGGGGCCGCGGACTTCTGTGTGATTTTTAAAAAATAATATAAGGAAAACATTTATTCAATGCTGTTCTGTGAACGATATATGATGCGAAGCAGGACACGTAAACATGTCGTTATCTGATTTGTACGACAAACAACGAATAATCCAAATGATTTTTTGTCATAAATGACAGGTTATAAACGTGAATAGCCTAGATTCCACTTTTTAAATATAATTCATTGTGCATTTAGTTGTCACCCTTTGTTACAATGTTTCTTTGCTTGTTGTTGCTCCTGCTCCCCACACTCCTTACCATGACTCATTGAAATATATTTGACATTGTAAATGTCATGTATGAAGATGAAATGATGTGTTATGATATGTGTCTTCTCTCCTGTCTGGTCTAGCCCCGTCTTGGCCAATGCATGCTGCTTTACAGCATGAACACAGAAGTGTGGGCTCATCTTCTAATTCTGGCAAATGAAAATGGATGAGATTTCGATGTCCAGCCTGGACAACAGCAAGCTGGAGGTAAATATAGTAGTAGGTTTGGTTTAGTCCTGTGTGGACTATACATAAGGGTATCGTTTCTCACCCACACTTTTCATTTTAGTCTTAAACAAAGGCTTAAACATTTGGACTGTGTCATTTTGGACTGCAGCTATGGCTGATTCGTAACCTGTCCGGCGCAATTCAGCTTGACTGTTTGGCCCTAGTGTGAATCAGTTCTGTAGCCAACTCTTCTAACAGTATCATTCCATAGAAAGGCTATATCCTGGTTCTATATAATAATGCTGGGGTGGTTGGCAGGGCGTAGCTCAGGACATCCTTTCTGACCTGGTGGAGGATGCTTGTCTGGGCCTGTGCTTTGAGGTCCACCGGGCCGTCAAGCAGGGCTACTTTTTCCTGGAAGACACGGACCAAGAAACCATGAGGGACTTCGGTATGTATTTCTACTTTCTACTCACCTTTGTTTTAAAATGATTGTTTAACAATGGTTAAGATAAAGACGTGTACAGACGATATCATTCCACAAGTTTTAATTTGCTAACTACACCACCATACAATGATTGCAATATATAATATATACCTTTACTATGTAAAGTGAACTACAATTTTTCTTTCTCTTTATTTTTTTGCATGAGTAGAAATTGTGGACCAGCCAGGAGTGGATGTGTTCGGGCAGGTGTACAACCAGTGGAAGAACAAGGAGTGTGTCTGTCCCAACTGCAGCCGGAGCATCGCTGCGTCACGCTTTGCCCCGCACTTGGAGAAATGCCTGGGCATGGGGCGCAACAGCAGCCGCATAGCCAACCGCAGGTTAGCCCCACTACCAAATACTAATTGAGTGTATGTAAACTGCTGACCCACTTGGAATGTGATGAAAGAAGTAAAAGCTGAAATAAATCATTCTCTCAACTATTGTTCTGACATTTCACATTCTTAAAATAAAGTGCTGATCCTAACTGACCTAAGACAGGGAATTTTACGAGGATTAAAAGTCAGGAATTGTGAAAAACTGAGTTTAAATGTATTTGGCTAAGGTGTAATGTAAACTTCCAACTTCAACTGTATGTCATATTGATGCGGTTACTGATATCTTTAAAGGGGTGGCTAAACTCACTAAATTCGCTTCCCTTTTCAAATCCTTGTTATGAAATGCTAGAAGCCATGACTGAAGCAACGAGGGTTTGATTGGGGAGTGTTATGTTCGCTAATAGCTGGCGTTGTGTGTTCCTCTTTACTGATCCTAAACAGCAACCATACTTTACGAGATGAATGGCTTAGCAACCACTTGACGCAGCATGACAACGTGAACGTGATTGGTCAAGAATCCTAATCCCTGAGCATTTCCTCCTTTCTAGAATACCTATGATACTTGTGTTTATGATGCTAATGTTATCTCACGAATGTGAGGATGTTTGAGTTGGGGGGAGGGAAAACAAGCCCTTTATAAAAACCAGGTCTCGTTCTTTCAACATAACATTGGCAACTATGTATTGTTTCATGTAAACAAGACTGAGGCGCTGTGTGCTAATGGGTATTTCTGTTGTCTGTAAAGAAATGGGCAGGCTGTAGGTTGATTCTGCTGCACTCAGCTCAGCTGCTTCTCCGTGCAGCATTTACCATCCCCTTTTAGTGGGCAAGACTGGGCATGATTGAAATCAAAAAAGAAAATCACAAATATCCAAGGATTTAGGAATTTATGTCATAGTTTTGGAAGATATTGACTTAATGACCAAAATTATCCTATTTGCGTTTTGTATTACATTTTGGCACTAGAATAAATGTTTCTGACTAATGTCGATGCCTCAACCAGACAAGTATTTTTGTATTGGTTCAGCTAACATTTAAACACAGCTACCCTAATACCAGTTGACATTGCAGTGCAGACAGCAATGTAATGCCGTTAAGACTGGAGTTGCTGCCCTCGAATACCCAAGCCGACAAGGCGAAACATCTGTTGATGTGCCGTTGAATAAGGCACTTAACCCTCATTTGCTTCAGGGGCGCTGTACTATTATGCCCGACCCTGTAAAATAACACATTTCACTGCATCTATCTGGTGTATGTGACAATAAAACATTTTCTCATACCACAACAGGGTAGTATTATTTTTCGAATCAAATGTAGTTTGCACACTTTTCATTCAACTGTAGCCTTACTTTCTCTAGCAATCCTGAAGGAAGGATTCTTTCAAGTACTTTGCTTTAGCCTGCCCGGAGTAACAGATGGGCGGGGTTTGCCGTTTTGAGACTGTTCTATTGGTCCATTAAACCACACAAGCTCAATTAAGCGCAGATTAAATATTGGAAATGATTTCAAATAGTATTTTGAACCCAGGTCTGGCCATAAATCAATGGATGATGTCACTGACTGTCCTTTCTTCCCCACACAGAATAGTCACCGGCAACAACACTAACAATAAATCAGAGAGCGACCAGGAGGATAATGATGACGTCAATGATAACGACTGGTCCTACGGGGCGGAAAAGAAAGGTAAAGGACTGGCTTTCACCCTCCTTTTCATGGTGATCTGGGTCCTGTTTAGTAGGCAGAAAATGAGCGCAAACGTTGTGAAACAGAAATGTACCACATGACCTTATCCAATAAGAACAGAGGTTAAATCAAATCCCATTTTTATTTGTCACGTGCTGAATACAATCAAATGCTTACTTACAAGCCCTTAACCAACTATGCAATTTTAAGAAAAAATAAGTGTTAAGAAAGTATTTACTAAATAAACTGAAGTAAACAAAAAATACATTCAAATTATAATAAAAAAAATATTAATTATAAGTAAAGAGAAACAATAAAATAACAGTAACGAGGCTATATACAGGGGGTACCGGCTGGGTAGGTTACTTTCTAAATGTAATCCGTTAGTTACTAGTAACCTGTTCAAAATTGTAATCAGTAACATAACTTTTGGATTACCCAAACTCAGTAACGTAATCTGATTACATTCCTTTACTATTAGATTACTTTCCCCTTAAGAGGCATTAGAAGACAAAAATGCATGTTAGCAATTGAACAACAACTATTGTAGGATAAATCAATGTTGAAGTTTACATAGCTGGCCATATATGGATGTAAAATGTTACTTTGTTTGTTGGTTATGTAGGCTTCTTCTAACCCATCGCTTTCTACTACATATAATAATACGATTCAATGATATCTTTACATTAAAAACCAAAGTCTATCAGAATTCCAGTCATTCCAATAAATATTTTACCCTTTGATCTTCAAGAATAGGATTTGGAAGTATAGATTAGCCAAATTGTTTTACCTGAGCATAACCTCAAAACTAAGGACTTATTAGCCAGCCCTACTTTGTTTCTGATTTTGTTGTCATGGAGGATTGATTGGGCTTATTGATTCGAGTTGAAAAATAAATGCTGCGCTCATGGAATGGCATGCTTTGAGTGCTGCTGAAAAGTGCTATTTACATGTGAAAAAGGAATGCCATATGCTGCATTTTCTATAGGCCGATTGTTTACCTTTTTGTTGGTGACACTTTGATATCTTGATCATCTGTAACTGTTTAAACCGTAAATTACAAAAAGGCTTCCCCACCTCGGTTTTGGTAAAAAGCTGAGGGATGGGCCTGGAGAAATGTAACCACACCCAGATTAATAGACAGAGCTATGGATGTATGGACTGACCATCCATGTTATCAAAATTATTGTTGTAACCATGTTGTGAGGCTGTACGGTGTTTGTTTACATTCACAATGTTTACAAACATTGGAGAAAAACAAGCTTATATTTTGGGTTCTCCTGGAGTGTTGAACTAAGCTCGAGGCATTTATGTAAGTTATATTCTTCAAGAAACAATGGATATATATAATTTATACATCTAAAAATTGATGTGGCAGATTGCCACTTTAAGTCTATCAAAAGTGTGCATGTGTCCATTAGACCTATGGAGAATAAAACATTTTAGCAATAAAAGCTCCACTTTTACTCCATAGGCTGGGATGCGCACTATGCAGCTGTTGCAAGAGCAATTGTCACTGGCTGTGTGATTCACATCAATGCGCTATGTAGATGTCAATAATAAGTGATATTCGTATCACCATAGACGACACCACTGCTGTCATCCTTACCTCCAAGTGTTTATTCAAGTTGGATAATCTTTCGATGCCGACAGCAGTCGCACCATTGGAAGACATCGTTTGGACTGTAGCCTACAAAAGCCTATTCCTGCTCTTGTCCCGAGATCCATCAAACACATTTGGTGTGTCATCATAGTGGTCTCTGACTTGTGGTCAGACTCGCTCACGTGGAACAAATTTAAACTTGCACCTTTTTTCAATACTGATTTGAATGTCATTGAGAAAACAGAAGTGTCAAGGATTTCTTTTTGCAAACATGCTTTCTGAATTTAAAAGTAATCCTCGACGTAATCATCTAGTTTTTCAAAAGTAGCTGTAATCTGATTACAATATTTTTTCTGGTATAGTAACAGATTAGTTAGTTTTTTTGTAATCTGTTACTCCCCAACCCTGGCTACCGGTACAGAGTCGATGTGTGGGGACACAGGTAGCCATTTGATTAGCTGTTCAGGACGCTTGGGGGTAGAAGCTGTTAAGAAGCCTTTTGGACCTGGACTTGGCTCTACGGTACCGCTTGCCGTGCGGTAGCAGAGAGAATAGTCTATGACTAGGGTAGCTGGAGTCTTTGGAAATTTTTAGGGCCTTCTGACACCACCTGGCATAGAGGTCCTGGATGGCAGGAAGCTTTGCCCCAGTGATTTACTGGGCCGTACGCACTACCCTCTAGTGCCAGTTGCCATACCAGGCAGTGATGCAACCAGTCAGGATGCTCTTGATGGTGCAGCTGTATAACTTTTTGAGGATCTGAGGACCCATGCCAAATCTTTTCAGTCTCCTGAGTGGGAATAGGTTTTGTTGTGCCCTCTGCCCTCAGTTTGTTTGGACCATGATAGTTGGTTAGTGATGTTGACACCAAGGAACTTGAAGCTCCCAACCTGTTCCTCTACAGCCCCGTCAATAAGAATGGGGACATGCTCGGCTCTCCTTTTCACAGAATGCAAGAGAAGTGACAATTTCTCTAGTTAATATTGCCTGCTAACATAAATTTCTTTTAACTAAATATGCAGGTTTTAATTGATTTCATGAAAGGCATTGATGTTTATGGCTGGGTACTTTTGTGCAACGATTGCGCTTTTGTTAAATCATCACCCGTTTGGCCAAATTGAAGTAGGCTGTGATTCGATGATAAATTAACAGTCACCGCATTCATTATATGCAACGCATGACAAGCTAGTTAACTTTGTAAAATCAACAATCATGTGTAGTTCACTAGTGATTATGTTAAGATTGATTGTTTTTTATAAGATAAGTTTAATGCTAGCTAGCAACTTATCTTGGCTCCTTGCAACCACAGGTCCTTTTGACGCTGCACTCGTGTAACAGGTGGTCAGCCTGCCACAGTCTCCTCGTGGATTGCAATGTAATCGTCATCCAAAAAGGCCGATTCTTCTGAAAACTTGAAATCGGCCCTAATTAATCGGCCATGCCGATTAATCGGTCGACCTCTAGTTGTTATGCTGGAACCACACGGCCAGGTCTCTGATATCCTCCCTATAGGCTGTCTCATCGTTGTCGGTGAAGTTAATGATGGTGTTGGAGTCGTGCTTGGCCATGCAGTCATGGGTGAACAGGGAGTAAAGGAGGGGACTGAGCATGTACCCCTGTGGGGCACCCGTGTTGAGGATCAGCGTGGCATAGGCCGTCCCCACCTGGGGACGGCCTGTCAGGAAGTCCAGGATCCAGTTGCAGGATCCAGGTGGTCTGCTTGAAACATGTTGGTATTACAGACTCGGTCAGGGACAGGTTGAAAATGTCAGTGAAGAGACTTGCCAGTTGGTCAGTGCATGCTCGGAGTACACGCCCTGGCAATCCGTCTGGCCCTGCAGCCTTGTGAATGTTGACCTGTTTATGGTCTTACTCACATCGGCTATGGAAAGCGTGATCACAGTCGTCCGGAACAGCTGGTGCTCTCCTGCGTGGTTCAGTGTTGCTTGCCCAGATGCGCACGTATATAAATAATTTAGCTCGTCTGGTAGGCTCGTATCACTGGGCAGCTCACGGCTGTGCTTCCCTTTTGTAGTCCGTAGTAGTTTGCAATCCCTGCCACTTCTGACGAGAATCCTATAATGGTGAATACCAGTAGTCAATCTCCACATTAATTTGAACTGAAACAGAGTTTACTTCAACTGTGCACATGCATCCAAAATGTAGTTGTATATGTTTGATCTTCACTTGATATCTAGTAGTAAAACAAATATGCTTTGAAGTGTTATCAATGTGCTTGGTTCTCTTGTGTATTTGTACATTATGATATCTTGTAAATCATTGAAATTATGTCCACGTGTCTTATAAAATGCTCTCGTTTTTGCAGCGAAGAAGAGAAAATCAGATAAGGTATTTGCACTTTCTTTGAAACAACAATTAAATATTTTCTGTAATAACATAGTTTTGCCACTAGTTGATCATTCTGCTTTTCTTGATGCTTTATCTGAATAGAATCCAGTGCCACAGCTGAATTTCAAGTGAGAAATCGAAGGGAGAATGTTGATTGGCACTTGGGGTTTGTGTAGTTGTAACCAATCTAATAAAATTACTACAGGAAAGCACGGCCAAAACAAACCATAAAAATAAAGTTATCTTAATATGTTCGTAAAGTTTCCAACAGTATGCAGCATGATCCTGAAAGGCGACGAGACCAAATTTCGATTTCTTCAATTTTAATATTTGTTGTGATTGTCAAGCTTTCTGTTAAACAGAACATATTGTTTTTATTGAATAAGACAATTAAATTACACATTTCTTATAGTTTTGTGTAAACTATTTTGTTTTATATGTACATATATATATATATATTTTCCTTTTTTATTGTAGAATCCAAACTCACCCAGGAGATCCAAATCATTTAAACATAAGAGTGGTAAGTTATCATCATTAGTCTGTAACTACAAAATGCATGGTAATTGTGACAAATGGAGCGATTGCTTTAGGCCTCATTCTTTGGATAGGCCTAATACACACTCTGGCATTAATTCAATAGTATGACAGTGATATGACAAAGGATATACTGTATGTAAGTTGTCCCTGAGACAACCCTAGTTCTAGGTCATTGAGACTGAGAGATTAAGTAAGGTGTGGACTGTGGCTCATATGAAATATAAGCTATCCTACAGATAATGGTGGAGTTTTGTTTTGCAGTTGCGCTGTGAATCTAAGAAGATATTGCTATTTTATATTAAGGTGGTTCCAGAGATCATCTGACGAGTGTAACTAAAATAAAAACCTCCTGGACCATCCCCATAATCAGATTTTCACAACAACAGTATCATTTCCTTGGAGTGGAGAATGGAGGTGACTTTGATAAATAGAGTCAGTCTGTCTCCACAGGTATGATGGGCCCCAGACGGCGTATGGACAACCAGGAGAGCCCACGCATGCTGATGAAAGACGAGGCCTTCCCTCAGTGACAGACACACAGGAAGACCATTCAGTCCACCCTGGCTCCTTTTGTTTTTCATTGGACCGTGACAGATGTGTAGTAGACTATTGCTAAATGGGTCGTGTTCATTAAGCACCACACTGAACAAAACTGACTGATACATGGAGGTAGTGACTGAACTTCTCCAATAAGAAATGCTTGTTTGTTTTTCCATTGTGAAACGTTTTAAAATGTTTTGTTACTGTGTGCCCTAATGAACACAACACTGCTGAAGCAGTCCAGAGACCCCCTGCACAGTGTGTCTCTTCCGTTTTTCCCCTCCACCGAATCGTTGCACCAATAATCATTATTTTATATCATACATTATTTTATCGATAGGTAGCTGCTCTTGGCTGGCCTCTTTACGAAATATTGTGTTAGAATCTGTCAATGCACAGATAAGGAGTGAGGTCGTACAGTGGCTAGGCAGAGGCAGTCGAAGTCAGAGCAATGGATACTAAGGACCATTTGATTATGCACTGACTTTTTGATGATATTATCAGTCAAGAAGTCTTTTCAACTATCATTTTTTTTGACAAGAACATAATTATGGACAAATGGACAGTTAAAATCAGAAGTCGCACAACTTACAGGCAATAATAGTTAATGGTTTGTCATTTTATTACTCCATATTCACAGTGTCAACATCATGATTCTCCTGATGAGTATGCTGAAAGGACTCCTGTCACTTGTCATATACCTGTGGAAATAGGTTTTGAAATAAACTGCAAACTCCTTGCAATAGAACATGGGTTAATCTGTTTCATTGTAGATGAGTAGTTTAATTAGGCTTGTTTTCTAGCATTCAAAACATTCTTTATTATTTGTTTACATTGTAAAGGGTTATATGTGTCCTCAGTGTTGTGATAGTGTAAATATTTAAATAGTTGAAATGCTGCTATCATGGCTTTGTATTTGTTCATCTGTCAAGTAATAAACGATTGTCATCTGTCGATGTGTGATATTTGAACTGCGAGTATAGGAATTAAAATGATGTTTGGCTTGACGTGGGCTGATGCATACATCTCCCCTGAGGGGGGTTGCAAACAAAGCCAAGATTTAGTAAAAACTTTTCTGTTGAATGAACCTGAACATACCCTAAGCCTTCCCAGCCTGTAGTGCACTCAGCCGTGAGCAGGGGAGGCTGTTGATTGCCTGTTGTGGAAATTCAAAATGTTGCTGTTTTTTGGTGTGTGCCCAAAGTGATGTAGCTAGTAGGGCTATTAGCTTGCTATGTGTTTTTGAAAATGTCTTGATTTTAAAGCCTATACACTCAGAATTTGTATTTGGCATGGGGGTTGACAGGGTAGCCTTCAGTCTGAGTAAAGTATCTTTGCTTACAGTCGGAACAGTGACAAATAAAACCCATTCTTGCAGAAAGGGAGCTTTCCAAAGGTTTAGCTGTAGAGATATAGGCCTCATCTTTGTATATGTGCCATTATAGCATCTCCATTTTGAAGTAGTCCATTTTATTATTCACGATTGGCTGATCCCTTCTGATGACTGGGTTGGACATGACTTCAACAGGGTTACCAGGAGGGATCAGCCAATGAAGTTGGAAGTCTCACCCAGTTGACTAAATTAAAATAGTGGAAGCCCTCAATGGCGCTGCCCATGCGAACGTGGCCTTTTGACCACTAGAGGCCTCTGTCATTCTCTATGGTTTCAGCCAATCTGGCAACAACTAGCTAGTAGGAGGCGGCACTGGCAGTTGACACGGCGCACACACTTCTATCTTCAGACATTGGACCGACTCTTCAACATGCTCTTGTGACCATTAATATAAATTGGCCTGACAAATTCAACTATTTGGGGGGAGGGGATGATACAAATATACCACTTTGTAGGAAGGAGTAAAGCGACCGTCGGTCATCACTTGCAAATAAACACCCCGGAACTGGTTAGCTAGCTAACGTTAGTAACGTTACGCTCAGTTGGCTAGCTTTTTATTGGCAATGTTTACTAGCGTTGGTTGCTAGCTACACAATTGTCAACACGCGTGGAGAATAAACGTTTGGCCTGTGTACTATCAGCAAGACCGCTTGTTCTCAACACCGAAAACTTCACGGCGACCTACCTACCACCACTTGTAGCTCCGAAAATGGCTTCAAGAGGGGGCTTTCCGGCTACTCAGATGAACCTCAGTGTTAACCCCATGAACGCTGGACATGCAGGCGGTGGAATGAGGATGCCAGGAATCCAACAGAATTCGGGTTTTCGAGCCATGAATGCCACTCCTCAGTACCATCAGGTAACTTGTCGAGAGGTTTCCCCTCGGCTAACTTGTAACTAATTGTATATAATATAATTTACCGTGATAACGTTGCTTTATTGGCTAAAATATGGCAAGTAAATATTACTTAGTGACAAGTTAGGCAACGTTACTGTATAACGTTATCATGTTACACAAACAGTGTTGGGTTAGGCTAACTACTAGCTAGTAAAGTTAGCTAGACACGGCTGTGAATGTCAGACAAGTGGAAATGCAGCTGCTGCAGTTAGAAAATTAATTGGCGTTTCCTATTCATCTGTTGTATATTGATTCTTAATTTAATCTGTCAACTTCCGCATTTCAAGAAAGTGAAAAACTGACCGCGGCATGAGTAGTTGATCATACCTATGTGAAGCTAGCCACAATAGTGTCATTTGCGGCTCGCCTTCAAAATAAACGTCCCCCTTGGAAAGTGATTCAAACGGATACAAATAGTGGAATAATGCCGTTTTTGGACTCGATAATGCTAAACAAATTCGGTAATGTTACATAAATTCAACAACATTTTACAAAAGTACAAATCTGTTAATTGCACTAACTGTGTTATACTTTATAATTGCATTAGGGCATACTCATGTGCACTGTACAGCCTAACCTATGGATGTTGTACCTATGAGCCTACTCAGTCATACTCAAATATTAGCGTCTTATCTCTTATTGTGGGACTCTTAACTGCTGTGCAGTGCCATATGAATGTCCAATAGACTGACTGGAAGGGTGATTTACCACAGTCGAAATCCGACAGTAAGACCTAAGAAGCTTATATTTGTGTCAACTCTACAGTTGTTGCGTGAAACTACATTGAATGGGTGCACAGTCCATAGGTTAGGCTTTAAACTGCATGTAAATATGCCCCAAATGCAATTCTAAAGTCTAATACATCCAATGTGATTTCATATTAACTAATTGTCTTTTGTTTAATTTATATAAAGATATTCTAGCCTTATCTAGTCCAAATATGGCATGATATCACAATTTTTTTTATCCGTTTGAATTATATTTCAATCGGAAACTTTTATTTTAAAGACCAACTGCAAATTAAACTATTGTGGATAATCCTTATTATGGCTAGCTTCATACAGCTAATCATACATCACGTGGTTGCTTCCTGACTACTGTCAGTTGTTGGAAAACAATGTTTGCAAATTAACAGGCAGTTGAAATGCAAGCTTTTTCATCACCGCCGTATGCATGACTATATGTACCGTAGCTAGTTCATGCATAATGTGTTAGGCTATGTAATATTGTGTTACTAATACATGGTTCCCCTTTGAAAGATATCAGAACAAACATTGATCACTTCAGCGAATAAGAATGTTGTCAGTTTGCCATTAATTAATGTAACCCCTTTCTGCCCCCCTGTGCTTTTCATTTCCAGCACCCTGGTATGCCTTCCAACAGGGGGATCCCGATGGGGCCAATTGGGGGCCCTGGACCCTCTTATGGGGGCGGGAACATGCCCTTACGCATAGGAATGGGGCAATCAGCCATGGATGCCTCTCGAAAGCGATTCCTTCAACAACAACCGCAGGGGGGGCTGGGAGGCCCAAGGCGTGGGTGAGTTAGGGGTTGGGTGGACTGTCTGGGGGGCACACAGTCGGTTTTTAAAAGGGGACATCGGGGTTGTTGTAGTGGTGGTGGGGTTTGTGAGTCACCATTGTACAGCATATTGATTAACCATGACTGAGGATTATGGCTGTACAAAAATATATTTGGTCTTGCCAGACATTGGCCTTGTCTGAAATCTGTCATGTCTACTACTTACTTACTAAAACTACACACTATTTACTAATCAAACGACATACTATTTAGAACATACTGCTTAGTAAAAATGAATGCAGTAAGCAACAAATATCAACATACTAGGCTCACCCATCCTGAGAATGCATCATCTAATGTGAAATTGCGCTGATTCCCGCCATTTGTTCATTTGGGTACAACGTGTGCCCTTATCTCATTATCAGCTGTTGTCACACACACACGTGTGAGTCTGGAAATACTCTTTTCTTCCTCAAAAATGTGCAGCTAGATTAAAAGCCGAAAGGAAAAGAACATCCTGGAATTGAAAGCTTACTCTCTTTTTGAAATGTCGCACACCTAAAAGGCCTACTATTTAGAAAGCTAGTATGATTATTTGAACACGGTTATTGTCTATACCAGGTTATCGTTCTTGGCGAATTCTCAGGCAGTTATTTTTGAATTAATGATGCAGTTTGAATGCTGAATACTTCATGTTATGAAGACATACAACCTAACTGCACTACTGTCAATGATAATGCATCTGGTAACCCCAACCAATAGAGCACCATGTGATCCCCCACAAACAAGTACAAGCCCTTTATGACCATTAAGTGTACACCACAGTACTAGAAGTCAGCCATGTGGTGGTACATTAATGACACACGAGACAGACGGTCACAGTCTTTAGTGACCTTCCAGGGTCTTTGGTAGTGACGGTGGTATAGGGACACTACTGAAAGACTCTTTTGTAACCCTGTCCTCTCAGTCAGTGGTCTGTCTGTTGCTCCACACAGTCTGCTGCACAGAGGAGTTAAAAACAAAGAAGACGTCCCATGACCATGCCCCACTGCCAGACAGAGCCACGTGGACAAGGGCATCTTTTTCTTTCTTTTTTTTTTAACCTCAAAATGGAATGATGTCATCTGCTTGTAAATGTTCGGGAGGATGGATGTCTGGTGGTTATTTCTATCATTTTGATTTACTGCAAGGGTCTTGTGTTTTTGAATGTAGTTTTCAAAAATACTAAACAAAAATGTAAATGCAACATGCAACAATTTCAACGATTTTACTTAATACTACAGTTCATATAAGGAAATCAGTCAGTTGAAATGCATTTATTAGGCCCTAATCTATTGATTTCACATGACTGGGCAGGTTTGTAGCCATGGGTGGGACTGGGGAGCCAGGCCCAGGGAATTAGAATACGTTTTTCCCCCACACAAAAGGGCTTTTATTACCGACAAAAATACTCCTTAGTTTCATCAGCGGTCTGGGTGGCTGGTCTCAGACGATCCCGCAGGGGAAGAAGCCGTTTGTGGAGGTCCTGGGCTGGCGTGGTTACACGTGGTCTGCAGTTGAGGTCGGTTTGGTTGTACTGCCAAATTCTCTAAAATTACGGAGGTGGCTTATGGTAAAGAAATGAACATTCAATTCTCTGGCAACAGCTCTAGTGTTTAATCAGCTTCTTGATATGCCACACTTGTCAGGTTGATGGATTATCTTGGCAAAGGAGAAATGCTCACTAATAGGGTTCTGAATGAATTTGTTCACGTTTTTGCGAAATAAGCTTTTTGTGCATATGGAACATTTCTAGGGTCTTTTATTTCAGCGCATGAAACAAGGGACCAACACTTTACATGTTGTGTTTTCTATTTTTACTCAGTATATATTAGATACTTGGCACTTGATTAGCGAGTTGCACCAAGGGCTGAAAGTGAAAGGCTCTCCAAGGCCCTGAATAATTGGATTTACTTGTTAAGCAAGGGTGAGCTGGTTTAATTCGATCAAAGAAAACAAAAGCTTTTGTTGATTAAATTGTGGTAAGTGTTAGCCTTGGGGTCCAAAGAGTTGTGAGCCTGAACAGGCATCAGGGTCTTATTCAGTAGGCACGTAGCGGAAGAAAACATATTGAAACGTGGCGGTACCATCTGAAGTCGTCCAATAAGAAACACTATTTTTCTGTTGCAAAACATTTTGGTACGTTTTATCTGAATGAACACATCCCAATCCTCTTGCTTTTCCCTGTGTGGAATAGTGTAGCTATCATCATAAAGGTGTTTCTGTTTAAATAGCCAACATTCTAAGTGCCTTACAATATGCCATTAAAGATTTGTGAAGATCTAACACTTTGTCTCGATTTTGCAGCAAAAGGCGCAGGATGGCCGACAAGGTGCTACCACAGAGGGTGAGTATAAACGTTGCCCCCTTGAAAAAGAATAGTTTGATCTAAAACCATAGATATGCATACATTATATGGCTCTGGATCGATCCATTTATTCCCGAGGGGAGGAAGACCCCATATCCACCACATATTGAATCCTCCTTGTTCCAGATACGAGACCTGGTTCCAGAGTCTGAGGCCTATATGGACCTGCTGGCCTTTGAGAGGAAGCTGGACCAGACCATCGCCCGCAAACGCATGGAGATCCAGGAAGCCATCAAAAAGCCCATTACGGTACAGCTCAAACTCATTTGTATGTATGGTATTGTAAGACAATAATCATACATTGATCAATTAACACAATTTGGTCTTCCAGTGTTTCCCCTTAGATTCCTCTTCAGTCAGTATACAAAGGCTCCCGAAGCAAAATCCAGGGCAACATACATTTTATGTCAAATTATTTGACTCTGTCTAGATCTGCAAAAAAAAATGTTTAGGTCTCTCAGGCAAGAGACCTAGGAAGGGTGGCCTCTCCAACATTGGTATAGGTATGGGAAACACTTTCTTTGTAAGGTTGAGATGTGTTCTCTTGTTTACCTCTCCCTCTTAGCAAAAGCGCAAGTTGAGGATCTACATATCCAACACCTACACTCCTGGCAAACCAGAAGGCGAAGAGGCAGAAAAAGTGTCATCCTGGGAACTAAGGGTGGAGGGAAAACTCCTTGAGGATGTAAGTGAGCCAACGGTGTCTGTTTATCTGACGTCAGTGGTAGCTAGCCTAAAACTTGTGACGTGTGGTTTTAGGTGGGTGACAAGACAAATGGAATCGTATTTCTAGCCAAAGCTTAGTCGTAAGTCACAAGCCAGTAGGTATTGTTCGTTGTCCACCATGTAAGGAAATCTTTTTTTTTAAGCGGAGGAAACGATACCTGAATAAAACTGCATCCATAGTGCTTGTTTGTCATACTCATATAACACCATGTTGTTTTTGCGATGTACAATCAACACCATATGTAGTTGGACAGAACCTCAAATTTTGTTCTATGCTCCAGCGTTTTGGGTTTTGAGATGTTTCAAGAGGCGACAGTACAAAATGTCACCTCATTCAAGGGGATTTTCAAGCATACTGTTTTACCGTTTTGAAATTAAAGCACTTTATACAGTGCCTTCGGAAAGTATTCATACCCCTTGACTTTAAATTGTTTACAGCCTTATTCTGAAATTGATTAAATCAAAAATCCTCTGCAATCTACACACAATACCCCAAAATGACAAAGGCATAACAGGCACTGATCTGTGGAAGGGTACCAAAACATTTGTCCAGCATTGAAGTTCCAAAGAACGCTGTGCCCTCAATCATTTAAATGGAAGAAGTTTGGAACCACCAAGACTCTTCCTAGAGCTGGCTGCCTGGCAAAACTGAGAAATTGGGGAGAAGGGCCTTGGTCAGGGAGGTGATCAAGAAACCAATGGTCACTCTGACAGAGCTCCAGAGTTCCTCTGTGGAGATGGGAGAACTTTCCAGAAGGACGACCATTTCTGCAGCACTCCACCAATTAGGCCTTTATGGTAGAGGGGCCAGATGGAAGCCACTCCTCAGTAAAAGGCACATGACAGCCCACTTGGCATTTCCTAAAAGGCACCTAAAGACTGACCATGAGAAACAAGTCTCTGGTCTGATGTTAACAACATTGAACTCTTTGGCATGAATGCCAAGCGTCATGTCTGGAGGAAACCTGGCACCATCCCTACGGTGAAGTGTGGTGGCAGCATGATGCTGCGGGTATGTTTTTCAGCGGCAGGGACTAGGAGACTTGTCTGGATCAAGGGAAAGCTGAACGGAGCAAAGTCCAGAGAGATTATTGATGAAAACCTCCTCCTGAGGGCTCAGGACCCCAGACTGGGGTGAACGTTCACCTTCCAACAGGACAACGACCTTAAGCACACAGCCAAGACAACACAGGAGTGGCTTTGGGGCAAGTCTCTGAATTTCCTTGAGTGGTCCAGCCAGAGCCTGGACTTGATTTGAATATCTCTGGAAAGACCTGAAAATAGCTGCGCAGAAACGCTCCCCATCCAACCTGACAGAACTTGACAGGATCTGCAAAGAAGAATTGGAGAAACCCCAAATACAGGTGTGCCAAGCTTGTAGCTTCATACCGAAGAAGACTCAAGGCTGTAATCGCTGACAAAGTACTGTGTAAAGGGTCTGAATACTTATGCAAGTGTGGTATTGTAAGTTTTTTTTATTTATCATAAGTTAGCGAACATTTCTTGCCCTGTTTTTCCTTTGTCATTATGGGTTATCGTGTGTAGATACTGTGTAGAAAAACAATGTGATCAATTTTAGAATAAGGCTGTAACATAACAAAATGTGCAAAAGGTCTTAATTCCTTCCGAAGTCACTCTATATCTAGTCCCCCCCCCAAAAAAAAAAAAAATTATTTGGACAAATTTAATTTTAGTAGTAAAAATTGTAGTATTTGGACCCATGTACTCATTGCGTGCTAGGAACATCAAGCTTCTGACTCGACAAACTCGATTTAGGTTTGTGTTTTGAGTTATGTTTTGTCCAATAGGAGCAGAATAGTGATCGATGACCAGAGTGATTTTTCTTTCTAAATGAGTAGATAAGATGTTTCTGAACACCTTTTTAAATAAACCTTGATAATGCCATGATTAAGAAAAGTAATGATGAGTGAGGTTGGCCTACAACAAACCATGCTGACCTCTCACCATTACCAATAACAGGGGAGGTAAGCATTTTTCAGTGGGTATGGTCTTTGTGCCTCTACATTTCTCACTCTTCATGATTCATGAATGCCTTTCCACAATCATAGTAGAATCCACATTAATTTAGGAGTGTCCAGAAACATCTTCTATTCTTACTAACAATAAAAGTGACTCCAAAATGACACTATATTATTCACCATTCTGTTCCTACTGGGCAAAACATTATCCAAAACGTGACCAAAACAAACTATTAAAAAAGGGAATTATTTAACTAGGCAAGTCAGTTAAGAACAAATTCTTATTTACAATGACGGCCTACCAAAAGGCCTCCTGCGGGGACTGGGGCTGAGACACAGCATGGTAGCGACACAGCATGGTAGCGACACAAAACATGGTACAAACATTATTGGCCACAGACAACAGCGCAAATGGCAAGAAGGTAGAGACAACACGCGATGCAGTCACAACTGTCAGTTAGTGTCCACGCTTGAGTCTGAGTGAAGAGCTGGAGATAAAACTGTCCAGTTTGAGTGTTTGTTGCAGCTCATTCCAGTCACTAGCTGCAGCAAACTGAAAAGATGAGCGACCCAGGTACGTGTGCGCTTTGGAAAACCTTTAGCAGAATGTGAATGGCAGAACGGGTGTTGTATGTGGAGGATTAGTGCTGCAGTAGATATCTCAGTTTAGGGGTTAGTTGATAGTAATTTAACATTTTGTTGATGGTCTATAGACGCTCGATTAACTATCTACAGATGGACTATTCATATAGTGTCAATGCAATTTTCTGTTGGAAACATTCTGTATAGGAGGCTGCAGCGATTAGACAGAAATGGGAAAATTAGGGGCCACACATTAAAGCTGCAGCCATGATCAAAAACCATTAACTGTTATAACCGTTGTAATGCATGCATTTCAGAAAATATGTTCCAGCTTTATTTTGGTGCATATGACCTCTCGCTTATCTCCGTTTCACTCCGAACATAGTGTATGTTGCAACTTTTTATTTGGAGCTGAGATCAAATCTCCACTACAAATGCATCCAACAAGTTTGTAGAGACACAAACTTTATGTAGTCATAACCACATCTCCATACAACCATTTCATGCAGATTTGCCTGACTCATAAAAAAATAAAATAAAAAGTAGTGGCAGGTCTGGTGGAAATTTGGTAGATAATTGTTGTTGGTGAAATGGATTATGCGACATTTGCGGTGGATATGCTTTTATGCGCAAATATTGATGTTAATTAAAACCATCTCGCTGGGAAGCTTGGAGTCATGAGATTTTAAAATGGGGAGTTTCAGAGTTTATAGGCTGAAATAAGTTTTAAAGTTCATACGTTTATGACTTATGGTGGATAAAGTGCACAATAATGAGCTTTATGCAAATGTACAATAAATATCGATACAGCTGTTTATCTGCAAAAAGTCAGTTTGATGGAAACCAATTTGCCTATTTTTCTTTACATACAGAATTGAGTGACTTTGACCTAATATTATTACTTATTTTGTGGGGAGACTAAGTACATAAAGTGCCTTCATTTCTAAATGGTAATAGGAAACATTTGATCTCAAATTCACAATAGAGCCAAATTCACAATTTTCTTACTTAACCGTCCAAATACGTATGGTGTCGAGTGTATGCTCACTGCTCAGAAATATTTTCGCCGCTACCATTTCATCTGAATCTAATGCCCCTATTTTTAAAATATTTTTTACAATTTACTACCTGAGCCTGTCTCAAAATATTTTAGGCACTTAACTTCAGCATTCTCCAATTCTGTTGGCCTGTGTCCTTGGCTTACACTACCCAAGCCAGATGTTTTTTTCAGTTTCTCTCATGTTCCTCTTTTCTCCGAAACAAGGAATTGAAACCATGGCTCGTTCTTTCTGCTACGTGCCATGAGTCGACATGCACCCTTCATACTTCTCATCTTCCAGCTGACAGTCATTGACTGCATCCCAAACAGCTCCTTATATAGTGTTCTACTTTTAACCAGAGCCCTATGGTAGTAGTGCACTATATATGGAATATGGTGCCATTTGGAACGCATGCAATGACTGGCTTGGCTGCAGCCACATTAAAAAGGGGGGGATTTATTTCTTGTTTTCCATTGCCTCAGTGGTTAGAGCGTGTGTAGGAAGGAGAGAGGGAAGGGGTGAGAGGGGACATGTTGCGCAAACCGTCATTGGCAGGGGTGAGTTTTGTTGGGGGGGTGTAAACTTAGCCAACTTCTCCCAGAATGTTAGATTTTCGCCAGCCACAGCCCCCTGATGTGGTAGGTACCAAACAATGCAGCTGTAGCAAAACACTGTAAAACCCAACAAAAATACCAGTGTGAATGATTTGTTTTCTTCTATTCTTTCCTCACATTCTTTTCCTAGCCTGGGAAACAGAAGAGGAAGTTTTCGTCCTTCTTTAAGAGTCTGGTCATTGAGCTCGATAAGGAACTGTATGGACCTGATAACCACTTGGTAGAGGTATGAAGGACACCATTACATACTTTGTCAACGACATTGACACCATTTTTAGAATAGTACCCCTGAACAAGCGTTCAAATTGCCATTACTGTTCAATTGGTCAGACATGAACAAAAAAGGCCTGGGTCATGAAAGGCTTACTGTAATGAAACTCCAATATACAAACACATGTAGCACACAGCCATGTTGATCCTACGAATGGTGTTGGTCCTTATGTAGAGAACGGATTGCACGAAGAATCTCAATAATACCCATGCTAAAGAAGAATAGGAGTTAGTGTGCTGTTTTTGCACCTTGTCAAGTTCTTTCGGGCACACAACGGGAAATGTTTTGCATCGGGAAAAAGATAATTAGTTTCTTATTGGACAAGTGCAGTTAGACCCTCCCTGTTTGTCCATTTTTCTACCATTTGGTGCCTAATGAACATGACTCTGGGTTGTATTCAATAGGCACAAAACAAGCCAAAATGTGGAGGGAGTTGCTAAACTTGTCCAATAAATTGTTTTCAATTTTGTTTGCCAAATGTTTTGCACAAATTAATATGACCCACTAAACTCTCTCTGTATTCTCTCAGTGGCACAGGATGCCCACCACCCAGGAGACAGACGGCTTCCAGGTGAAGAGACCAGGGGACGTGAGCGTGAAATGCACCCTGCTCCTAATGCTGGACCACCAGGTATACACACACACACACACACCAGTGTATATTTTGTGCACTTAAATTTGATTTAGTCTATTAAGTCTTAGTCACATTTGTCATTTGAATAATGATTTAGTCCAGTTATTGTCAAAATGGCAGATGGCCATTTTAGTCTACTATAAATGCCCTTTCATTTTAGTCACATCACATTTGTATTGCCTCATTAACCATTAGTAAACATGAAACACTGACTTCGATGTGCACAAACATCCATAGCCTTGTCCTACCAACATTTTTCTGCATAACATCCTATTCTCTTCCCAACAACAGAAATATGACATATACAGTACCAGTCCAAAGTTTGGACACACCTACTCATTCAAGGGTTTTTCTTTATTTTGACTATTTTCTACATTGTACAATAATAGCGAAGACATCAAAACTATGAAATTTACACATATGGAATCATGTAGTAACCAAGAAAGTGTTAATCAAATCAAAATATATTTTAGATTCTTCAAAGTAGCCACACTTTGCGGTCTTGGCATTCTCTCAACCAGCTTCACCTGGGATGCTTTTCCAACAGTCTTGAAGGAGTTCCCACATATGCTGAGCACTTGTTGGCTGCTTTTCCTTCACTCTGCGGTCCAACTCATCCCAAACCATCTCAGTTGGGTTGAGGTTGGGTGATTGTGGAGGTCAGGTCATCTGAAGCAGCATTCCATCACTCTCCTTGGTCAAATAGCCCTTACACACAGCCTAGATGTGTGTTGGGTCATTGTCTTGTTTTTTATTTTTTTAACCTATAGTCCAGGCAGAGGATGGTCATATAATTTGATGCAATTTCGATATTTCTCTGTTTCAGATTTAGTTGCTCATTAGGCTGTATATCGATGTGCGCTGATGCCGCCCCTCATCTGATTCTCTACTGGGTGCTCAATATCAAGTGTTCCTATAGGCTAATTAGTGTGGTCTCAATCAAGTGATCCATAGCGTATAGGCTACAAAGTGCATGTTTAGAGGGACAGAGCAAAGTTATATTTCTAAGATTGCTGCTGGGATGGTGTAAATAAAACTAGGCTGCATGATACACGGCAATAGATATTCCAACCCTGAGCCCCAGCCTGCTCTGCTATTCCTGATCCAACACTTTTTTTTGTGTGTGTGCTGCTTAACCAATGACTGTGCTACGGTGGCAGTTCAGGAGGAGAGTCAAAGGTTTCTTCCTAAAATAATTTTTGATTAGGCCAAGTCCCAAAAATTCACCAACAATCTGTTCAGTTTGAGAAGATGAGGAGGGCCGGAGGTCAACTTTGATAGCGTGCTACTGCTATAATAGATTTTTATTAAAAACATTATGTTTTTGACCTCCCAATAAGCTGGTTTCTTTGTCGTTCAGAGGCTGACTTTGCTTGGGAAGTAATCTAATTCTGTCACTATGGATTGATTTAAGCTATTCACCCAGACAGCTTTTTGCGGAACACTTGTGACCTCTGATTGGGTTAAGCCACAGAAGAAGAGTAGCCAGCAGTTAAAGCTGGGTAGGTAGGCCTACTTTCTGGGGTGGAAAGGTAAGCCTAACTTTGAAAGTACCATGCTCAGATTCATAATGGCGTCTCAGATTAAATTAACTGCGGACAAGACACACACTGATTTGGCATTGGAGAAATATGATAATATGAACACAGGCCTATATCTCTGTCCCTTCTTAGCCTGTAATTTTGTGTGGTATTAAAAAGATATTCAACTAATATGTGAAGTTACATAGAATTGCATGAAATGTTTAAAAAAGACAAACAAAAATCTCGGGCCTGCAAATACGGTGATTGATTCAGGCAATGCTTTTACTATAAAGGAGCTCTTTCCTCCCCTACTCTTGTCCACGGTGGTATGTGAACCCACAACCTTTTGGCCCGCAGCCCTGTGCGCTATAAAAATGCTTACAGAACGAAGAACCGTTTGTAAAACGGCATATCCAAGTCTCTGGTCTGTCTAAGGAGTGAGGGTATGTTCTCTGCTATCCACTTTGTTTGAATTATTATTTTGGGGTTAGGGGAGGGTTTAGGCCAAATGTATTTCACATTGTTCTACATGGCATAGTTCTATCTGAAAGTTCCAAAACATTGTGTCCTGCTGAACAAGTCCTTGGCTGTTTACACTGCTGCTACTCGCTCTTTTATTATCTATGCGTAGTGACTTTACCCCTACCTACATGTACAAATTTATTCAACTAACCTTTACTCCCACACATTGACTTGGCTTCCGGTTCCCCCTGTATATAGTCTCATTATTTTGTTACAAAATAATAATAAAAAATCTACTTTTAGTTTATATTTTTCATAACTGCATTGTTGGTTAAGGGTTTGTAAGTAAAGCATTTCATGGTAAGGTTGTATTCCGCGCATGTGACGAATAAAATTCTTAGATTTATGGTTGGCTAATAAGAACATGACTGAAACCAGATGTAGCCTAAACAAATGGTTGACGGTCCAGTCCGCAAGTAGCATAGTCATTGAACTGTCCCGCGCTATGCTTTATGAATGTAAATGCGGCTCGCCAATGCGCTTGGGGGGGAAAAAACGCAACCGTATTATTGGTCACACCTTTTGAGCGGTAATGGCTAGAATCCGGCGGTTTTCTGAGGAAAAGAGGGAGACTTGGCTACAGAACCTGGCTATGAAATGCAGTGGCGAATGTGGGAGGGTTGAGCGAGACTACACATTCAAAGCCAGCCTACTTTTCTATACTCAAGGGGGAGAAAAACACAGCTGGACTGTTAACTATTAAACTCAATGCTGCCATTGTTTTTACTACGTAAAGCAGCTTGTTTCCTAACCAGTCGAAGGGTAGCTAAATAAAGGCTGGTGGTGACTGGTTAGCTATGGGGAAGCAAGGGTGTGATCCGAGGCGGCGCCGGAGCAGAGCCTGTCTGCCCACACTCATCTCTTGCTCCCCCGCAGCTCACCAGCTCCAGGCTGTGTGTAGAGTATCCTTCCCACTGTTGGAACAGAGCGGTGCGTCTGTGCTGCTAATATTGATGGTGCTTATCACTGAAAAGATCTCAATCTCTCCAAAAACGAAGTAAATACTGACACACAGAAGTGTAATACGGCATGGTAACACGTAGACATTACAGTACCAATAAACCAGAGTAGCTGTGGTGAAATGTCACATGCTATCACATGTGTGATGGCAATTTTGTTCATAAAATTGTGATGTGTGTTTTGACTGTTATTACTACGTAGTCACTCAGACATTATCAGGGTCAAGTTTGCCCGCAGCATACCACCCTGTATCCCATTACTGGTTCAACTCTGAACCTAAGCAGAGTCGGTCCTGGTAGGTCCCTGGATGGGAGACCAGATTCTGCTAGAAGTGGTGTTTTGAAGGGCTTCTGGTCTAAGGAGATCCAAATTGCCCAGGAGAGTGAAGGGGACATTGCCCTACGTAGGGTGCCATCTTTTGGATGGGACTTTAAATGGGTGTCCTGTCATTAAAAATCCCATGGCACTTACCGTAAGAGTAGGGGTGTGAACCCCGTTGTCATGGCTAAATTCCCAACCTGGCCCCATTCCATCATGGCCACCTAATCATCCCCCCCCATTCCTAATTGGCAGATCACTCCTCACCTCTCCAACTGAATGCTGATGTGTGGTGAGCGTTCTGGCACATAAATGGTCGCCGTGCATCACCCAGGTGGGTGCTACACATTGGTGGTGGATGAGGTGAGTTTCCCCCTACTACGTAAAGCACTGAGTACCGCAGTTGGTAGAAAAGTGCTATATAAATCCAATCAATAATTATTATTAATTAGGCACCAAACCAAAGAAAACTGACTGAAACAGGGAGTGACTAACTTGTCCAGTAAGAAACGCACATTTTTGTTTTCCGTTGCAAAATGTTTTAAAAGATTCTCCGTTGCTTTCCGTAATGAACATGATCCTGATAATAGATATGGGGGAAGGTCAACTGAAGGATGCATGGCAGATGTGACTGTCAGCCCTTTCGCAATATGTATTTCATTTTAGGGAAGTGGAGGCGTGCCAATTTTAAAAAGCCAAACTGGCATTACCACATTTGAAGTACTATACTTTCAAACACGTGTTTAATATCTGCATGTTGATTTTGAGGGTTGAATAGTGATGTTTAAAGTTCCAGTAACCAACAGAGACTATGATGGGAAGTGTGTTCATTTCCCTCCTCCTTTTTCTCCTCTGCATTTTTCCTTCTCCCCTCCCTACTTTACCTCTTCTTTCACCACCTCCTCTTCACACAGCCCCCACAGTACAAGCTGGACCCAAGACTGGCCCGGTTGCTAGGTGTACACACCCAGACACGGGCTAGCATCATGCAGGCACTGTGGCTCTACATCAAGAACAACAAGCTGCAGGACAGCCACGAGAAGGAGTACATCAACTGCAACCGCTACTTCAGACAGGTGCAAGCCCTTAAATCTTAAAGGGATGACTTACTTATTCATGATGGCACCAAGTGGAGCAAAGGGCCTCACGTCTTAAAGGGATAATTCCTCTCAATTGAACATTGTCGCTGTTGAATTGGATGTCGCCAATGTTTTTTGAGGCCTGCAGAATTATCTTAATGTAGATATAGTATGAACAACAAACCACACGGTCCTAAATCGATTACAGCTCAAATTTAGACTTTTGTGAGATAAAAACAATAACAAAGTGTGTTTTTTTTGGGGGGGGTGAGCTGTAATTTAAACATTACTTGTCATGTAGCCTTAGAAAGCAATTGTGAAAGCTCTCAACCATTTGTCAACTTGACATAAATACAACACAAACATGCAGAAATACCAGCAAACAAAAGTAACTCTACAATGAATGAAACTCCTACATAGAGCCAATTTAGGTTGGTAGAATGTGTGTGATAACAGTTGTCCTAAAGCAGGGAGCCGTTAGCAAGTTGGTTCAACATGTCATCAAGCCCTTGACTCCTGGGAATACAGATATGCATCCGTTTCTCACAGATACCATAAAAATAAATAATAAAAGCTGTGGCCTAAGGCACTGCATCGCTGTGCATGAGGCATCACTACAGACCCGGGTTCGATTCCCAGGCTGTGTCACAGACGAACGGGAGACCCATGAGGCGGGACACAATTTGTCGAGCGTCGCCAAGTTAGGAGAGGGTTTTGACAACCGGCATGTCCTAGCGACTCCTTGTGGCGGGCTGGGCGCCTGCAAGTGGACTTTGGTCGCTAGTTGTTCAGTGTTTCCTCCGACACATTGGTGCAGCGGGCAGTGTGTCAAAAAGCAGTGTTGCTTGGCAGGTTTGTGTTTCGAAGGGGTGCATAGCTCTCGACTTTCACCTCTCCCGAGTCCGTACGGGAGTTGCAGCGATGGGACAAGACTAAATACCAAGTGGATATCGTAAAAAAAAAAATGCATTCCGTTACTGGTGTGACCACCATTTTCCTCATGCAGCGCAAGATCTCCTTTGCATTTGATTGTGGAATGTTGTCCCACTCCTATTCAATGGCTATGCGAAGTTGCTGGATATTGGCGGGAGCTGGAACACGCTGTCTTACACGTCGATCCAGAGCATCACAAACATGCTCAATGGGTGACATGTCTGAGTATGCAGGCATTGGAAGAACTGGGACGTTTTCAGCTTACAGGAATTGTGTACAGATCGTTGTGACATGGGGTCATGCATTGTCATGCTGAAACATGAGGTGATGGCTGCGGATGAATGGCATGATAATCTGTTTATTCAAATTAGTATCGATTCAATGCAGTATGTAGCATACTGTTCACAACATTGACATCAGCAAACTGCTCGCCCACATGACGCCATAGATGTGGTCTGTGGTTGAGGCCAGTTGGACGTACTGCCAAATTCTCTAAAATGACTTTGGAGGTGGCTTATGGTAGAAAAATGTACATTTAATTCTCTGGCAATAGCTCTGGTGGACATTCCTGTAGTCAGCATGGCAATTGCATGCAAGCTCAACACTTGAGACATCTGTGGCATTGTGTTGTATGAGAACTGCACATTTTAGTGGCCTTTTTTATTGTGCCTAGCACAAGGTGCACCGGTGTATTGATCATGCTGTTTTAATCAGCTTCTTGATATTCCGTTAACTTGGCAAAGGTGAAATGCTCACAAACAATGTAAACAAATTTGTGTGCAACATTTGCGAGAAATAAGCTTTTTGTTCATGTGTACAATTTCTGGCATCTTTTTATTTCAGCTCATGAAACATGGGACCAACACTTTACATGTTGCGTTTATATTTTTGTTCAGTGTAGTTCAGGGCTACAACAAAATTGTGAAACATCTGGGGGGGTCCCAGGGGAGAGATTTAAAAAAAAAAAAAAAAAAAACACTGTCCTAAAGCACAGGTATCAAACTTTCCATGGAGGGCCGAGTGTCTACGGGTTTTCACTCCTACCTTGTATTTGATTGATCAATTAAGGTCCCTGATCAGTTGGGAACATATAATATAACACACAAATTAAGAAAATAACAAAACATCAAACTGTGTCTTCCATGGAATGATGTTGACACCCCTGTCCTAAAGGAATGTTTTTTGGAAATTGAAAAAATAAGCTTTACTTAAACGGTTAACTACCCCTTTAACTTGTCTGAACTGCAGATTTTAGGCTGCACACGTATGCGGTTCTCTGAGATTCCCATGAAGCTGGCTGGCCTGCTGCAGCATCCTGACCCCATCATCATCAATCACATGATCAGGTGTGTATGAGTGGCTAATAACCAAACCCAAATCGACACCTATCCCTTGTGCTTGTATAGATCTGAATGTATGGGAATATGCCAAGAGATCTCAAACTTGCGGCCCACAAGCTGCGTTCTTGTTGTGGCCCCCATACTGATATCTAATACCTATTGGAATCGGGCCCTATTGGAAGTGTTCCTAAAACCCATGTTCATTAGTTTATTACCATAGCTTAGTAATATCATAGTCAGGCTAAAGTCTGGGATATCATTTCTTACATCTGTAATTTAATCATTTAATGTACGCAAAAAAAAAGAGGGATTTTTCTGTGTTCGTCCCTTAAAACCGATTACGACTGACTTAATACGTCTCTGTTCTATTCTCACCACTCTGTAGCGTGGACCCGAACGACCAGAAGAAGACGGCGTGCTACGACATTGACGTGGAGGTGGACGATCCTCTGAAGGCCCAGATGAATAGTTTCCTGTCCTCCACTACCAATCAACAGGAGATCGCCGCCCTGGAAATGAAGGTCGAATTGAATAAACTTTATTGATCCTTAAGAGGTCTCGAACCCTGACCACTATAATGCCCGACTGTTTCAGACCCTTGCTTTAAGTCAGTGGAATCTTTTGGCAATAACCCTTTCTTTTGAGTGGCTGCAGCCAGCAGTGTCTGCATGTTTTCATTGAGTGACTAATGACGGAACTAGTGAGTAGATATCTTTGTAAATTGGGAGCGCCTCTGTTGCTCAGGTCTTAGTTTGAAGTGCAACGTTTGAGCATCTGCCCATTTCTCTTATTAGGTGATGGATGACGAAATCATTGAATCAACACGGCTAGTGCTTAGCCTGGTCCCAGATAGGATTGTGCTGTATAGCCAAGACAGTTGGCAAGACGTTATAAACAGATCTGGGTACAGGCTTATTAGGGCTGGCCTTTCCAACTATAAAAACATACAGGTCTTCATGTAATTTCTAGTATCTCATCAGGCATGTCCTCACTCGACTCTTCTCAGATCCACGAGACCATTGAGTCTATTAACCAGCTGAAGACCCAGCGAGACTTCATGTTGAGCTTCAGCAACAGCCCGCAGGACTTCATCCAGGACTGGCTCAAGTCCCAGAGTCGAGACCTCAAGGTACTGACCAACTGTAAATACCTTGGCATCAAGGACTGCATTCCATTCCAAAATGCTGCTCCCTTCCCTCTCTCTCTCTCTCTCTCTGGTTCTTTTCCGCACACTTCCATAGCCAACTATTTTCACAATGTAAATCCAATGACTTGTGCATCTGTCCTACTTAATAGAATGTATGTATAGGAATCCATTGCCTTGAATGTAATGTACACACATGCATATCCTCTTCTCCTTGTTGCGTAGAGGAGATTTGAGATGGTGGACCAAGTTATTTGAGTATTGTACACTTACCTGTAAATGTATTGTTGTTTCTCAGTTGATGACGGACGTGGCAGGTAACCCAGAGGAGGAGAGGAGGACTGAGTTTTACCAGGCCCCCTGGGTGCCAGAAGCTGTGGGCCGATACGTCTACTCTAAGGTAGGAATCCAGCGCCATCGGATGGGTGATGGGTCGCAATATTTTTCATTAGGGCTATATTTGATGTATCCGTGCAGACCAATACAGAGTGTACTATCACTAAAAAGGAACAAGGTTGACACACCTGTACGAATACTTTTAGGATGTTTTATGTAGGTTGGGCTGGTCGACGTTTATAAAGAAATGCTTACCATGCTGTTTCACTGTTAAAGGAATAGTTCACCCAAATTACACATTGATTTCCTTACCCTGTAAGCGGTCTATGGACAAGGTATGACCGCAGTCCATGGTTTGGTTTTATTTCCCTGGCACCGTTTCAAAAAATGCAAACGTTTCAGCATTTGTGGCACGTCCCATTCAAGTCATGGTACCTATATTAGCGTTTTTCATATCCAAATCTTCCAAAAGTATCTCAAATGTAATTATGACTCAAAGTTGCTTAGATGATTTCAAAATGATGGTACCGATATTAGCGTTTTTCGCAATTTGAGACCCTTATGGATGACTTGGATATTTAAAAAAAATGCTAATATCGATACCATGACTTGAATGTGATTTGTGTTACAAATGCTAAAATGTTAGCATTTAGAAACCGTACCAAGGAAACTAAATCAAAGCATGGATTTCTGTCATAACTTGTCCATAGACTGTGAACAGGGTAAGTAAACCAATGTCATTTTTAAAATTTGGGTGAACTATCCCTTCAAAAATATACACATTTCTGTGTTTTAGGTGCAGCAGAGAAGACAGGAGTTGGAGCAGGTGCTGGGAATTCGACTCACCTGAGTCCTTAAGGAGCGTAGCTCCCCAATCCACTAAAACAAAACAAGGCACATTTTTAAGATTGTCTTGATCTCCCAGTTTTACATTAATCATATCCAAAACACAACCACAGAACTGGAATCCGCTTCTATCAATTCGCATTGCCTTTTTCAACCACTTTGTAATAGCATATGTTTATATATATATATATATATCTCTCTCTATTGCAGCTAATGTGTCTTTCAAGCTGCAATCACAAAGCCTTATGTCCTTATGGGAATGGTTTGGTGCAATGGTTTCAGCAGGGTAAAGGCTTTTGAGTACTTGGCTGGTATCTGTTAGTAGCATTTTTTTTTTTTTTTTTTCAAAGTAGTTACTTTGAGACCAACGTAATGATTTTACATGGTCTTGCTTATAGTCTCGTCTTTCTCCACATTACGAGGGATACTGTTTGACAGCCAGCTTGTTCAAATATTTGCCTTTTTATAATATTGCAAGATGTACAAATGAGTTTGTAGCTTTCTTCCCACATTTTGCTTATGAGGTCTTAACTTGAGTCAAAACAACTTGACAGTACCAATGCTTATGTGCCATTTTGTTGTGTGTGTTTTTACCATAGTTTTTCAAAGCTATGGAGATGATTTAGTTAGGGGAAAGTACCTAAAGCCTAGTAGCCTTTACACAAACAACGCTTGTTAGAAATACAGAATAATATCCTAGAATCCATGTTTGGACAGGACACTCAGGAAATCGTAGTGCTGGTAAAGGGGCTGTTCTATTCGCTAGGAAAGGAGCCCACTTTGTCCAGCTGTTTCAGTCCATTTGGATTTGTGTTTCTCTGTTCACATGCGGTTTTGATTGGTTGTTAGGGTATTTCACTGTCTGAATTCCAAGGGGGTGGAAGATTGGCAGTTTGGGTGGGTGCAAGGGGGTCTCCCTTGCACCCACCCAAAGGAATACTTTGGGATTTTGGCAATGAAGCCCTCTACTTCCCAAGAGTCAGATGAACTAATTGATACTGTTTGTCTCTGCATCCAGTATAAGGACGTTAGAGGTAGTATCGCGAGCCACTGATAACTAGCGTTAGCGCAGTGACTGGAAGATTATATGGTATTTACTAGCATGCTAATAGTTTCCATATACTTCCAGGCATTGCGCTAATGCTAGTTAGCAACTTCCAAACTGCACGCAGGAACATAACAGGGTATCCACAAGTTCATCTGACTCTGGGGAAGTAGATAAAGGGATTAATTGCCAAAATCCTGAAGTATCACTTTAACTTAATTTAGGAAGTCTGAAACTGTTATTTGAATTAATAAGAATCTAAACCATAGTAGTACTTCACAATGTGCATATGGTTGTCCACCATTGTATTTTCATGTAAGTCTTAAAAGGATAATCCACCACAAATTCCTATGAGTAACAGTTAAATAACACTATGTAATGAAAAATAATGCCAGTCCATATCGGCATGTGAGGTAGCTAGCTACCTGTAAAACCACCTAGAGAAACTGCACTGTCAATTTAGGAGTCTGTCTCTGCCCAGAGCTTCATACAGTCATTGGCCCACAGCAAGTGCAGAGAATGTTGCTATGGCAACTATGGCCCTTTCCCACAGACACACAGGGTGCATTGCGATATGGTACTTGAAGGAGAAACTGGGTTGAATAATTTGGTACACTGTTTAGATTGTGCACATCTAAGCAAAATATGTACTTTGTGATGCCGGTATAAATGGATGGATGTGTTCTAGAGAAGTATGCCCATACCATCTATTGGCAGATTTGGTGATCTGGAGTGCAGGTAATTGTTTTAAAAAGCGCTATTAAATGTAATGGGGGATAACACTATCTCCAGTGACAAGAACCATGTAGCTATGATGCGTTCCTACACGATTTTCACAGACTGACCACTTAGGAGTTAAATCATTGGGCCATTTTTATTTTACCCACTGGTAGAACAGGCTTTCCCCAAATTGATAGGCTTTACATGACTTTTAATTTCTGGGGTTTAATCAATACTGAACAAAAATATAAACGCAACATTTTAATAATAGTAATAATTTTCAACGTTTTTATTGAGTTACAGTTCATATAAGGAAATGAGTCAATTGAAATAAATAAATTGGGCCCTAATCTATGGATTTCACATGACTGGGCCAGGGGTGCAGCCATTTGGTTGGCCTGGGAAGGCATAGGCCCACCCACTGGGGAGCCAGGCCCAGCCAATCAGAATGAGAGTTCCCCCACTAAAGGGCTTTATTACAGATGATCCTGCAGATGAAGAAGCTGGATGTGGCGTTCCTGGGCTGGCGTGGTTACATGTGGTTGTGAGGCCGGTTGGATGTACTGCCAAATGATCTAAAAAAAAAATTTTTTTTTAAACATTTACATTCCTGCACTCAGACATCTGTGGCGTTGTGTGACAACTGCACATTTTTAAAGTGGTGTTTTATTGTACCCTACACAAGGTGTACCTGTGTAATGATCATGCTGTTTAATCAGCTTCTTGATTTGTCACACCTGTCAGATGGCTGGATTATCTTGGCAAAGGAAAAATGCTCACTAACTGGGACATGCAGAAACTGAGAGAAATCTGCTTTTTGTGTGTGTACAGGACTTTTTGTTTCAAGCTCATGAAACACTTTCTGTGTTTTTTTTCAGTGTAGCTCGAATGTTTTATATGCAGGTTTTTACTTTAGGAAAATGTCTAAATGCCTATGAACGTTCCAAGAATCTGATTTGTCAGTGCCAAAATTGTTCTTGTGAAAGAGAGCAATTACGTTTCAAGGAATCTCACTGCTGTGCCTGTTCCGCTTGATTTTCTACGATATCTTTGTAGAAGTTTGCATGTTTTTGTATCCTCAATTGAAAGCTTTTATACAATTATACTCGGGGGGGTGCCTTTGGAATATTTCATAAAATAAATATACTTGAAGAAACAATTCTACGTATTTATTTGGACAGTAAACCTTACACATTTTTGGTCTCTATTCTCCAGCATTTTGGATTTGAGATGTTTTATGAGGCAACAGTACAGAATGTCACTTTTTTATTTGAGTGTGTATTCATACATATGTTTTAGAAATGAAATAACTCTGTATATAGTCCCCCATTTTGAAGGTGTCAAGTATTTGGACAAATTCACTTAATATATTAAAGTAGTCAAGTGAAGTATTTGGTCCCATATTCCAAGCATGCAATGACATCAAGCTCGTCGAACATCTCATTCCAAAATCATGGGCATTGATATGGTCCTCCCTTTTGCTGCTATAACAGCCTCTACCTCTTCTGGGAAGGCTTTCCACTAGATATTGGAACATTACAGCAGGGACTTGCTCCCATTCAGCCAGAAGCGCATTAGTGAGGTCATGCAATGTTGGGCAATTAGGCCTGGTTTGCAGTCGGCGTTCCAATTCATCCCAAAGGTATTCAATGGGGTTGAGGTCGGGACTCTGCAGGCCAGTCAAGTTCTTCCACACCGATCTCGACAAATCATTTCTGTATGGACCTCGCTTTGTGCACATGGGTATTGTCATGCTGAAACAGGAAAGGGCCTTGCCCAAACTGTTGCCACAAAGTTGGAAGCAAAGAATCTGGAATGTCATTGCATGCTATTGCATTAAGATCTCCCTTCACTGGAACTAAGGGGTCTAGCCCGAACCATGAAAAACAGCCCCAGACCATTATTCCTCCACCAAACTTTAGTTGGCATTCTGCATTGGGGTAAGTAGTTTATTTCCTTGCATCCGCCAAACTCCGATTTGTCTGTTGGACTGCCAGATGGTGAAGCGTGATTCATCACTCCAGAGAACGCATTTCCACTGCTCTAGAGTCGAATGGCGGCGAGCTTTACATCACTCCAGCTGGCACTTTGGCATTGCACATGGTGATCTTAGGCTTGTGTGCGTGCGGCTGCTCGGCCATGGAAACCCATTTCATGAAGCTCCCGACAAACAGTTAGTGCTAATATTGCTTTGAGGCAGTTTGGAACTCGGGTAAGTGTTGCAACCGAGGACAAACTATTTTTACGCACTTCAGCACTCGGCAGTCCCTTTCTGTGAGCTTGTGTGAGTTACCACTTCATGGCTGAGCCATTGTTGCTCCTCAACATTGCTCTTCACAATAACAGCACTTACAGTTGACCGGGACAGCCTAAGCAGGGCAGACATGTTATGAACTGACTAGTTGGAAAGGTAGCATCCTATGACAGTGCCACGTTAAGTCACTGAGCTCTTCTGTAAGGCCATTCTACTGTCAATGTTTGTCTATGGAGATTGCATGGCTGCGTGCTCAATTTTATACACCCATCAGCAACGGGTGTGGGCGAAATAGCCGAAACCACTAATTTGAAGACGTGTCCACATACTTTCGTGTGAATATATAGTGTATTTATGCCTCTTGCTTTCTCACTGGTCCTAGATCTGTTTGTACAGCAAACTCATATTGTCATTGCTAAACTTTAGCATGACAATGAACTTAGAAGTTTACTTTTTACAACTAAATTGGAATTTTTGATGTGAATGGCATGTAGAAGTACCCAAATGTGTTTTTTGTTTGTTTGTTTGTTGCTAGTTCACTTGATTTGACTAAACTTCCCCCAACCAGCGATTTACGTTCTCATTCTGCAGTATGAGTGCTCAAATAAAACACTAACGAAAGTCATTTTAGAAATGGAAAGTACAGTGATGCAGGTCTTTCAGATGTTATACATGTGAATTTGTCTCATTCCGAACTTTATCCGTAACGTTAAATTCCATTTTGTGCGATTTGCCGATAAAGTTCAGAATAACACAATTTCATGTGTTCCCGTTTCTAAAAGGATGTATTTGGGTGTTTTTAGTGCTTTTGTTTGTTTTATTCAAGCCCCCATACTGTTGAACGAGGATGAGGAAGTATATTGTTGGTTGGTGTAAGTTTCTCAAAAACATGTGAAATTGCAAAAAAAAAGTGTCTGGACACTTCCTTAACATGCCATTTACATCCAAAATACAGATTTGTTTGTAAAATATATATATATTATTTTAAAGGTGTTGGTTATACATCACAAACAGATCTGGTACCAGGCTATATTTTAAGCTATACAGAGGAGGCTTAAGAGCTGGCCTCGTGCATGCCCAATGTGGTCGTGTTCAGGCTGGTTATCGTTCAGGCCTGTTGTCGTTTACAGAAAAGGACTGCTTAAACCGGTATGGCTGGTCTTTCCTGTTTATTACTCTCCAATAACGGCCAGACTAACTACACGTGTATGTCCTTGTGTGCTGCTAGGAGTTGGCTTGAACAAACTTGTCTATTCAAACACAAGGCAGTCTGTTATACCTTAAAAGTCCAAGAACATATACTCATACCAGTCTCTTTGAAATGCATTCAAAACTTAAATCATTATTTATCATACACACCGAATGTACAAAACATTAGGAAAACCTTCCTAGTACTGGGTTGCACACCTTTTTGCTCTCAGAATTCAATTCGTCAGGGCATGGACTCTACAAGGTGTCAAAAGCATTCCACAGAGATATTGGCCCTTGTTGACTTGAATGCTTGCCACAGTTGTTTCAGGTTGGCTGGGTGTCCTTTGGGTGGTGGACCATTCTTGATATACGCCGGGAACTGTTGAGTGTGCAAAACCCAACAGTGTTGCTGTTCTTGACACACTCAAACCGGCCTGGCACCCACTCCATACGCCGTTCAATGGCACTGAAATATTTTTGTCTTGCCAATTCACCCTCTGAATGGCACACATACACAATATATGTCTCAAGGCTTGCAACTCCTTCTTTAACCTGTCTCTTCCCCTTCATCTCTACACTGATTTAAGTAGATTTAACAGGTGACGTTAATAAGGGAATCATAGCTTTCACCTGGATTGACCTGATCAGTCTGTCATGGAAAGAGCAGGTGTTCCTAATGTTTTGTACACTCAGTGAATGTAAATTGCACGGTATTGATATAGCTAATATGGTACATCAGGCCCACTCCAAGGACTATGCAAATTTATTTTACAGTCTTCAACATTTTGCCTGGCACAGCTTCTCAAAATAGTTATGGTATTTGCAAAAATGACAGAAGATCATAAACTTGCTTTTAGTATTATTACCTTAAGAGTCAGCTTTTTATTCCGCAACAAAGCCTCCTTCACTCACACCGCCAAGCTTACCCTAGTAAAACTGACTATCCTACCGATCCTCGACTTCGGCGATGTCATCTACAAAATGGCTTCCAACACTCTACTCAGCAAACTGGATGCAGTCTATCACAGTGCCATCCGTTTTGTCACTAAAGCACCTTATACCACCCACCACTGCGACTTGTATGCTCTAGTCGGCTGGCCCTCACTACATATTCGTCGCCAGACCCACTGGCTCCAGGTCATCTACAAGTCCATGCTAGGTAAAGCTCCGCCTTATCTCAGTTCACTGGTCACGATGGCAACACCCATCCGTAGCACGCGCTCCAGCAGGTGTATCTCACTGATCATCCCTAAAGCCAACACTTCATTTGGCCGCCTTTCGTTCCAGTACTCTGCTGCCTGTGAATGGAACGAACTGCAAAAATCGCTGAAGTTGGAGACTTTTATCTCCCTCACCAACTTCAAACATCAGCTATCCGAGCAGCTAACCGATCGCTGCAGCTGTACATAGTCTATTGGTAAATAGCCCACCCATTTTCACCTACCTCATTCCCATACTGTTTTTATACTGCTTTTTATTTATTTACTTTTCTGCTCTTTTGCACACCAATATCTCTACCTGTACATGACCATCTGATCATTTATCACTCCAGTGTTAATCTGCAAAATTGTATTATTCGCCTACCTCCTCATGCATTTTGCACACATTGTATATAGACTGCCCATTTTTTTCTACTGTGTTATTGACTTGTTAATTGTTTACTCCATGTGTAACTCTGTGTTGTCTGTTCACACTGCTATGCTTTATCTTGGCCAGGTCGCAGTTGCAAATGAGAACTTGTTCTCAACTAGCCTACCTGGTTAAATAAAGGTGAAATAAATAAAAAATAAAAAATGTCAGTTTAGTGTTTGACTGTACTATACCCCCAGTACAGCAGGCGGCAGTAGGCTCCAATTTTAATTGTAAAACATTTACTGAAGAAGAGATTTGTATTTCGGAAGGACGCTTTCGTCCACCGGAAGTTTAGAGTTTTAAGATGGCGCTGGACGGAATGGACCATCATGTAAGTGATTTTTTTTGTCATTAATTTATTATGATTTGTTCACACTTGTGGGAATGTTGTAGATACGACATTGAATAGAGACACTTAACAATGTGTTCTGTGAAGTTGGTACTTGTCGGAAGTTGATGTAACCGTTTTGAAGAGACCAAAACACTTGTCAAAATAGAGAATCCTGACGGTTTGCTGTCTCATTGTAAACTAGCTAGCTAACGTTATCTACTTTTAGCAAGCTAGAAAGCTAGCTAAAGTTAGCTAATCTAATTGATCGTTTGCTTCAGTAACATTCCTTATATTTGTGGCTGTAAATAACTCAGCATAAGTTAAGTAAAATTAACAAAAGTATTGCTAATTAGCTATTACGCCTAACGTGTTCGCTTCTTTAGTAAAGATAATTTTAAATACTTGACGTTTTGTAGCTAGCTGACGTTAGCTGCGTGTATTAACCATGTCAGTTAACTGTAGTAAATATTTTGCTGGCTATATTTCCAAGAGGAGTATTTGGAAAATCTTAGGTTAGTTTCGGGTTTTGCTATATAAACAGGCCTGTACAGCTAGCTACAACGTTAGCCACCATGATATTAGCTGATTAGCCAGCAAGCTAACGATAGCTAGCTACGTTGTTTACTTTACGTTGTTTACTTTACGACAAAGATCTGTTAATGCATGTCTGTCTTGCAGATGGAGATGGAGGACAGTAAAGGTGGTTCTGGTCTCCGGCAATACTACCTGTCTAAAATAGAAGAGTTACAGGTAAGCAAACACAGATTTTCATTAAATTGACGTTGTCTTGACACCATTGTGACACTGCTAATATCCTTTGTCAAGATAAAAAAAAGTATCTGGTATTTCTGCTTCCAGTTGACAGTGAATGACAAAAGTCAGAATCTCAGACGTCTACAAGCTCAGAGAAATGAACTCAATGCAAAAGGTAGGAATGATTGTTAGCTATCCAGCACTTTTTAATTGAAAAAAAAAAGAACAGCTGAACTTCAAAAAGTGTAACTAGCTAGTACTTAATTGTAGCAGTAATTGTGTGGCTTATAAAATGGAAATGTTCTCTAAGTAAATTGATTGTAGTCAAACAAAACGTGCACTTTATGAATTGGCAGTCATTGTTCAAATCTATTTGCTTTAGTGCGTCTCCTTCGTGAGGAGCTGCAGTTGCTACAGGAGCAAGGTTCATATGTTGGAGAGGTGGTGAGGGCCATGGACAAAAAGAAAGTGCTGGTCAAGGTAGAGTAGCCTTGTTTTGCTGAAATGTAGACGTAACAAATTTTTGCGGTGGTATGCTGTAGCTGCATCTAGATGACACTGACAGTCTACTACTGTACCTACTTAATTGTCTCCAGGTCCATCCAGAGGGGAAATTTGTGGTGGATGTGGATAAGAACATTGACATCAATGATGTAAGTATGGACACGTTGTTGATATTTGACCCCAATGTGATGAGAACTTAATGTTAATATGTATAAAGGTACATGTACATCTGTGTACGTACAGATTAGTAACACACAACCAATAATTGAACTATAATATTTGTTTTTGTCAAATTGGTTTGTGTTAAGGGAACAAAATTCAGTTGAAAAACAAATATCCCCATCCAATTCAGGTGGCTGGACAGAAAGAAAATACTTGGAAACACAACTGAAATTAAGAATAAATGCAACAAACTTCCTCATGATTCAGGACTGTAATCACACTGATTTACCCCGCTGACCATTCCTACCAGGTGACTCCAAATTGCCGTGTGGCGCTACGCAACGACAGCTACACCCTGCATAAGATCCTGCCCAACAAGGTGGACCCGCTGGTCTCACTCATGATGGTGGAGAAGGTACCTGACTCCACCTACGAGATGATTGGTGGCCTGGACAAGCAGATCAAGGAGATCAAGGAAGTGATCGAGCTGCCAGTCAAGCACCCAGAGCTCTTCGAGGCTCTTGGCATTGCACAGCCCAAGGTGGGTGGCCCAAAAGGGAAAAGCCCTTTATTGGGTTATTGGTTAATTCACAGGTCATATCAACTGTATATGTTACCCAGTACGCACTGAGCTTTGAAGGCAAACTCAATTGCTTTTTGCATTTGAGTTGACCTTGTACTGTCTTAAAGGACACAACACTCCCAAAATCAAATGTTTTTCAGACTTTTTCATACCGCGTTGGTTGTCCTAAGGTCTTGTTCTGTCAATGCTCCACAGCATTTATCACATACTAACCTCAGCAGTCTTGATTCCCAGAAGGAACAGAAAAAAGTGACACCAGCTAATTCTAGCACAATTATACTAAAAAACATCATGACATTTGAGGTGCACTGTGTCATGTTTTGGGATGTCTAGCCTCCCTTGTGTGTCTCACCACCAGGGTGTGCTGCTGTACGGACCCCCAGGCACAGGGAAGACCCTGCTGGCCAGAGCCGTGGCCCACCACACCGACTGCACCTTTATCAGGGTTTCTGGCTCGGAGCTGGTGCAGAAGTTTATTGGGGAGGGTGAGTCATCAACGATCAGTCAGCCATTTTGGTAACCATTCGACGGGGTTCCCAAGTGACTCGTAATTCCGTATGTCAGGGAGATTTTGCTGCTTCTGTTCTCCAAATAGCTGCTGTTTAGCCAGCTCCAGCACGTTTAAGCCCATTTCAGTCCATTTTCATGGAGCACTGAGTGATAGTAGGCTAAATGTTTCTCACCATGCAATTGGTGAAATGGAAGCTGTTATTTGTTTTTCACTTACATCACACTGCTGGCTATAATGCTGCTTTGTCTTCCCCATCCCAGGTGCCCGCATGGTGCGCGAGCTGTTCGTCATGGCCCGTGAGCATGCGCCCTCTATCATCTTCATGGACGAGATTGACTCGATCGGCTCCTCACGTCTGGAGGGGGGCAGCGGGGGCGACAGCGAGGTGCAGAGGACCATGCTGGAGCTGCTGAACCAGCTGGATGGCTTCGAGGCCACCAAGAACATCAAAGTGGGTGACACGTACATACACACTGATACATCACTGTCGTCTAATGCTTTATAATGTGGCCTAATCTACAATAACACTATCACTCTATACAACACCACACCCTCTCTGCACCTTTACTTAATGTGTATGCTATTCCTCTGCTCTAACACTTGACACCGCTTCTTTCCGCTGATTGATTTCTGTCATTCTCCTGTTGGTACTGTCTGACAACACTTTCTTTCTAATAACACTATAGCTACTCTATTGTCCTCTACTCACTGTCCTCCCACCCAATAACCCTCTGCAACCTGTCAATCTGTATTTGCATGTTCTCTGTGATGCTATAAACAGACAGAACCAGTGTTTATTTAAATGACGATGATTATATAGAAATTAGCAATAAATGCAGATAAAGAATATATTTAATCTCTAAATAAGAAATAAAATAGTAAGAGTAGTATACAGGGATGCAAACTCATACTTTTTTGGCTATATTCGCCGTGTTGACATACCCTATCAGCCAATGAGCTATATAAGAGGGGCACAAAAAATCTTCTCCCTGTGTGATCACTAACGTTACCTTCTCTGGCGGCTGTGTCATCACACACTCCGCGTAACAATCTTTGTTCCTGACATGGCAATTTGCAAGGCAATTTGAGATAAGCAACCTGTGTTCGAAGTAACGCTTCGGTTATAGTTGATCAGAAGCACATTATAGTTGCATCTATGTTTCAGTATCGCAAATTATTACACACCCCGTTATTAACGTTCGCTAACTAGTTAGCTGACGTTAGCGTTTAAGTTGGCAAGCTAACATTACCACCCGCCGATGAATAATGGTGTATTTTTCTCATATCAAATTTGCATCCTACAAATAGAATATCAGTTCAGAGCGTGATGTTATGGACATGTTATAGTCATGGTAGTGCCACTTACTACTTATTGCATGGTTCTCTGTAGGAATAAATTCGATCAGGCCCGAACTGTGCGACATAAACTGAACAAAAATATACTGAGGGACAGTTAGCGTAAGGAAATCAGTCAATTGAAATCAATAAATTAGGCCCTAATCTGTGGATTTCACATGACTGGGAATACAGATACGCGTCTGGTCACAGATACCTGAAGGTAGAGGCGTAGATCAGAAAACCAGTCAGTATGGTGTGACCATTTGCCTCATGCAGCGTGACACATCTCCTTCATCTCCTTCCACAGTTGATTGTGGAATGTTGTCCCACTCCTCTTCAATGGCTGTGCAAAGTTGCTGTATATTGGTGTGAAAAAAAATAAAAGTAGAGTAAAGAAGCTGTACAAAATGTTTGCAATGCGCTTGTTAGAATTTAGTTATTATTCTGGTTTAGGTATTATTCAAGTTATGTTTTTGTGGGCTTTGAGTATTAGTACTTTTTAAAATAATAAACTTGTGCACTAGGTAATAAAAGCAGATCGCGTTCATCATTTCTCCCGCTAGATCATTTTTCATTATGAAGCTTACCGGTACTATATATTTTCTTAAGAGGTTTGAGCCAGCCATGTGTGTTTGTTTACAAAGAAGCACAAAAAGCAAAATAGGAGCTTTGTGAGGTGAGTTCGCTCGGCAGTGCAACTTAAGTGAGGTGATCAAGGTGATGCACTAGTATGAACTTCACTGTTTGCCAGCAATATATCTTAGAACTATTAATTTAACCATCTAAGATGTGCCAAATCAATTCTCTCTAGCTTGGTTTTGCTAATATTAGCTAAGTGGCTTGCAAGATCAAGCATCTTCGTAACAGCAGCAGAGACAATCCCCTCCTGAATTAAGTGTGTGCTGCAAACTGCGTTATGAGATACTTGCATAACTTTATGAGCTGGGTTGTCTGTCATAGTAGTAAATGTTTGCATGCACTCATTAGCGTTTACCTGGCATCTTCTATGAGAATTCCTTAGTACGCTATATATACAGAAGTATGTGGCCATACCTTCAAATTTGTGGATTTGGCTATTTCAGCCACACTCGTTGTTGACAGGTGTATAAAATCGAGCACACCGCCATGGAATCTTCGTAGACAAACATTCAATGTGGCACCTTCATAGGATGCCACCTTTCCAACGAGTCAGTTCATAACATTTCTGCCCTGCTAGACCTGCAACGTCAGCACAAGAGCACAAGCCTCACGTCTGAAGGAAATCTGGCACCATCCCTATGGTGAAGCGTGGCGGTGGCGGCATCATGCCGTAGGGATTTTCTTTAGTCAGGATCGAGTCAAAGATGAACGGAGAAAAGTACAGAGATCCTTGATGAAAACCTGCTCCAGAGCGCTCAAGGCCTCTGACTGGTGCGATGGTTCACTCTCCATCAGGATAACAACCCTAAGCACACAGCCAAGACATCGCAGGAGTGGCTTCGGAACAAGTCTCTGAATGTCCTTGAGTGGCCCGGCCAGAGCCACGACTTGAACCCGATCGAGCATCTCTGGAGAGCTGAAAATAGCTGTGCAACGACGCTCCCTATTCAACCTGACAGAGCTTGAGAGGATCTGCACAGAAGAATGGAAGAAACTCCCCAAATACAGGTGTGCTAATCTTGTAGCCTCATACCCAAGAAGACTCTAGGCTGCCAAAAGTAAACCATGTCTCTAAACCCTTATCAGTGCCTGCCACGTGATTGCCTTTCCTTTACTCAATACATTCCACCTACAGATGACCATTAACTTCTGGTGTAGAAACTAGACTGGTACCTATAGGATACCTGATAATTAACTATATTTAAAGTTTAGAACTCAGCACTCTGGTACAATACTCATCACATCTCATACTTGTCTCTATTTTTCTGGTGCTTTGAATGATGCCCAGGTCCACATTGACTGCTAGCCAGTTACATTGCTAACTATTGTTTTTACTATGTACCTGGATTTCAAAGGTTTCCATTTCTAGAGAAAACCGCTAAACAAAATGCACAAACTTGCACAATTGTCAATGCATGGCTACTCGACTGTAGTATTCAGTCATTGTGATTGAACTAACTAGTATTTTTTTTGTCTAATTCTGTTCTATTTATAGAACACATTTTTGGTCTAGAGTCGCTGGGAATCATTTCTGTGTTCAGGCTTGTTAATTCCCTAAACCCTTTCTGTCCAATGTTCTTGCAATTTACAACCTACTTTTCTAACACTGCAATATATATTCTCCCCTTTATGCGATGTAATGTATTGAACATGTTTTTAAAGGTGATCACATAGGGTTAGCCTAACAGGCTAACATATAGAAACGTGCAAACCAAAGAAGCCTATATGGAAAAAGGCTGAATAAGACCAAAAGGACGAATACTGTGTGTTTATTGTGTTTGTGCTTTCTCAGGTCATCATGGCCACCAATCGTATTGACATCCTGGACTCTGCCCTGCTCCGGCCCGGCCGCATCGACAGGAAAATAGAGTTCCCCCCTCCCAATGAAGAGGTCAGTACTGTTCCAGCTATTTCTTTTAGCCCCTCGAATATTATGATAATATGAATAATATACAACTAGTAAAAATCTGCCTTTTGGCCAGGATTCTATCCGATCATGCTTGTCAGCTATGCACCTTTTTTAAAGGGAATGTTTGTGAACCTCGAAGGTAAACGCTGCATATGTGTCAATCAGAAATTACCTTTAAATGGCGTGTGATATAATGCAGATTCTTTGCTCATTGGTAAAAAAATCGATAGTTACATATCAGGATATAATTTAAGATATCTTATGGTTTTGAAAATAGTGCAATATTATTTTTAGTCTAGTTGGCTGTACCTGCACCGAAAACGCCAGTATTTGTCCTTCATGGTTGTTCTCCATCTTTATTTAAATCAGGAGGCAATTTGTTTTCAGCTATTTTACTTCCATTACTGTTCAAAACTCGTTTCTTCATGGCTCTTGTACCTCTGCAGTAGACATATTGTGAGCAATATGTTTGGTACATTGAATCGCAAAATCCGTATCTAATCACAATACATAACATATATCTTATAGTGAGATCCCTTGCATTTTCCGGGCCCATTAGTTTAATCAGAAATGCAAAGTGCTGTATTCTGGCACCGTTTTTTATTTATTATTTTTTTTAATATTTTTAAATAAATGATTTATACCATTGAGTCTAGTCCAGCATCCTCACTCTCTCCTCACGCTCTGAAATGTGTGTTTGCGTTGACACTCGTTCCGTTTCATGTGAGCAGCTTGCTGCTACAGTGTCGTAATTCTGGCGTCGTCCCATTTTATTTCTGCTCCTCAGGCTCGTTTGGACATCCTGAAGATCCACTCAAGGAAGATGAACCTGACGCGTGGTATTAACCTAAGGAAGATTGCAGAGCTGATGCCAGGAGCCTCCGGGGCTGAGGTTAAGGTGAGAGACTAAGACACGGTTTGGAATGTGCCTAACCATATGAAGGCTACCACAGGTCTGAGACACTTTGGAATGGGGTTCAGAGTATGAGGGCTAGTAGGGAAGTCTTTTAGCCTCTACCCCTTAGAGCTGTGGTTCTCACTTTTTAGCCTGCTACCCCCCAAAAAGGAGTGATTCGAAGCTTGAGACCCCTCGCGCAATCCCTGCGCCAATGAAGCCTGTCATTACATGCATAAACGGTGCCGCATTTACAGAAATAAACTGCATTTTACACCTGCATTTTGCGCTCAAGGCCATTCATGTTACAGTACATGAATGGCTTTGAAAGTATTCAGACCCTTTGACTTTTTCCATTTTTTGTTTACATTCCAGCCTTATTCTAAAATGGATTAAAGTACATTTTCCTCATCAATCTACACACAATACCTCATAAAAACAAAGCGAACATTTATTTAAAAAAATGTAAAAAAATGTAGGGTTAATGTAGGGTAAATGTTTGCACATTTATTGAAAATAGATACCCTATTTACATAAGTATTCAGCCCCTTTGCTATAATATTCTAAATTGAGCTCAGGTGCATCCTGTTTCCATTGATCATCCTTGATGTTTCTACAACTTGATTGGAGTCCACTTGATTTGGAAAGGCAAACACCTGTCTATGTCCCCCAGTTGACAGTGCATGCCAGAGCAATTATCAAGCCATGAGGTCGAAGGTATTGACCGTAGAGCTCCGAGACTGGATTGTGTCGAGGAACGGATCTGGTGGAGAGCACCAAAACATTTCTGCCGCTTTAAAGGTCCCCAAGAACACAATGGCTTCCGTCGTTCTTAAATGGAAGAAGTTTGGAACCAAAATTCAAAAGGCACTCGCACATCCAAGCAAACTTTTTGCAGGTGCATGGCAACAGTTGAACAAGATGAATGAAAAAGGAACTGACGAAGGCCGTGAGGACGATACGTAAGGTTATTAAAGATCAGTAAGGTTATTAAAGATCAGTGATACTATCAAGAGCAATGTGCGGTTTCCTTTTTCATTCAGAAGTTTGGAACCACCAAGACTCTTCCTTAAGCTTGCTGCCCGACCAAATTAAACAATCGGGGGAGAAGGGCCTTGGTCAGGGAGGTGACCAAGAACCCGATGGTCACTCTGACCGAGCTCCAGAGTTACTCTGTCGAGATGGGATAGCCTTCCAGAAGGACAAACATCTCTGCAGCCCTCCACCAATCAGGCCTTCATGATAATGGACAGACTGAAGCCACTCTTCAATAAAAGGCACATGACAGCCCACTTGGAGTTTGCCAAAAGGCACCTAGATGCCAAACTAAGTATGGAGTCAATCTTTAGGATGTTTTTAACAACTTAATTAATGTTCCAACCGGACAATTCCTTTGTCTGTACAAATGAAGTGGAACGTATCTACCTTTCACGTGAGCGCGCCAGACTGAGGCTGTGGCACTCTGCCAGACCACTCACTCAAAGAGCCCTTATGACCCCCTCCTTTAGAGAATAAACCTCAAAACAGGTTCTAAATACTGTTGACATCTAGTGGAAGCCTTGGGAAGTGCAACATAACTAATATCACCCTGTATCTTCAATGGGGGCTGAGTTGGAAAAACTACTTTTCCACTTCCTGGTTGGATTTTTTCTCGGGTATTTGCCTGCCATATGAGTTCTATTATACTCAGACATCATTCAAACAGTTTTAGAAACTTCAGTGTTTTCTATCCAATAATAATATGCATATATTAGCATCTGGGACCGCTTAGGAGGCAGTTTACTCTGGGCATGCTATTCATCCAAAAGTGAAAATGCTGCCCCCTATCCCAAAAAGGTTAAGCTAACAATGGGTAGACCTATGCTTTTTGCAATTATCTTTAATTAAAGTTAGGCCTAAGGCATACCCTCTCATACACCTCCATTTGAGTCTTGGTTTTAGCTTAATAACCTAATAGCCCGGTTACTGAGGATGCATCAACATTGTAGTTACTCCACAATACTAACAAATGGCAGAGTGAAAATATGTAAACTTGTACAGAATAAAAACATTTCAGAACATGCCTCATGTTTGCACTAAGGCACTAAAGTAATGCTGCAAAAATTGTGGCAAAGAAACTGACTTTTTCTCCCGACTACAATAAGCACAGGCATTATCCCAGAGGAAAACCTGTCCACTCTCCACCAGACACTAGAAGACAAATTCACCTTTCAGCAGGACAATAACCTAAAAGGCCAAATATACATTGGAGTT